>NC_090269.1:199565461-199865461 GCF_040414725.1 Anabrus simplex | reverse complement strand
CTGGATTAGCTTTCTGCTTTTAACATTGACATTGTATTTGCAACCTCCCATACCATGTTACAAACATCTACCAGGTAATTTTGTAACTAATGCGAAAAATGGTGGGGATTTCCGCTGCGTTTCATATCTTATTGAGTATGGAAATTGTTACCACGATCAGGGGTAGGCTCTCGCTCATTATAATGGTTACGCGTACCATAAGTATAGAGAAATAAAAGCAGGTGTTGTTACGTGGCTAGGTTTACGCCAAAAGTCATGTCACTGTAAGGGATTGATGCGGTCGAAGAATGAACAAGTACTTTACGTATCCGAACATTTGTGTAGACCACCTGATGACGCCACTCTAAAAGTGAAGAAGCAAGTGTGTAATACCAAGATGAGGGCTCGAGAAGAAACTACACAGTTATGTGAGATATACACCGATGAAACAGGAAACCTACATAATAAACGTTAGTAAAAAACATCCTTATTTATATTACAATAAGTTTCGTATTTCATTCATACAAAGTACATGACTCGTATGGTAAAATAAATCAAGAAGGAAGTTTTTTACAAATTATATTGTCTGTCTGTCTGTCTGTCTGTCTGTCTGTCTGTCCAGAGGCTGGTTGGATCCTCAAATAGCACCACCAAAGGTTATGCGATTATAAGGAAACCCCAAAAACCAATGGCAGCACCAAAATGAGGCGTACTAGGCAAGATGAGGAGTGAGGTAGTTTGCCATTGTTTTCCTCGCTGGGTCAGAAAGTACTATTGCAGCACGACTGACCCTATGAGCAGCACCTTTCATAACACTCAGAAGCACTAGTCATGCTCTGAATGCCATTACTCAGCACTACCCATACCTCCAGCAACTTCCATATTGTCACAGCCATGGATGTTGACTCGGACTTCGGTGGAAGCTACACTTTACTCTGGCCTGTTCCAAGAGTAAAGTACTGTATCCATAAAGAAATGACAGCAGGCAGACAAATTATATCATAGGTCAATAAATAACGATACGTAATGTATATTTACGAAAATTCATATATTTACTACTAATATAGTGTACTATCATTTGGCATAGCCTGTACATCCGGAAAAAAATGTTGAAGCTCTTCTTCTCTCTTGACGAAAAGTGCTTTCTTTGTGATTTTTAGCTATAGATGTTGCATAAATGCAAATTATAGAGCGTAATAAGCTCTACATAATTGGTTATTATGATTTTCTTGAGAAATGCATCATAAGGTCAGAAATGAGAAAAGTAAGAATGAGACAATATACTTAGATTTTTTAATATATACTTTAATAATATACTTAGGATATTTTCCACGCAGAATCGTTCAAGAGGACCTTGCGAAATCAGCGGAGTAACGAGCGTGGAAATCAAGAAGAGACAAAAGAACGTGGTGACATTATTCTCAATGAATAAGTCTTGAAAATGGCCGATGGTAGCAGTTTTCTCCTTGTAGAGGACGGACAAGAAGAAAGAATTCTAGTTTCTAGTGGAGACAAAGCAAGATAAAGTTTAAAAACATCGACACAATTTTTTGTGGATGGTACATTTAGGTGCTGCAGCAAACAGTTTGCACAAGTCTACATTGTTCACGCAGACCTAGGAGGCCAGCCTGACGAAACAAATGTGTTCCATGTGGTATTTGCCCTTCTCCCTAATAAGAAGAAAGAAACCTACATCGCATGTTCCTTCTTATTAAAGAAGTAGTTCCATAGTGGTGTCCCAGTAAAGTCAATGCTGAATTTGAGACAGCTGCAATATCAGCTTTACATCAAGATTTTCCCTCACTCGAGTGAAGTCTGGGTCTTCAAGAGGGACACCGTCAGAATGAAGAATTAAAGCTTCACGTCACCATGTGTGCGGCACGGGAATTTTTGAAACCGGAGGACGTAGACGACGGATGACTCCAGATTAATGCGGAAGCACCCGACAGCCAACTCCTTTGTGGATACATGGCTACAAAATGAAGAAATCCCCATCGAAATGTGGAGTTGCTATGGTAAGGGACAGAACCGCGAATTCTGTACAAGGATGGCAAATAAATTAAATACTATCGTTGGAAACCCCCATCCCAGAGTCAACATGCTGGTGGAATGTTTCAAGAAGGAAGCGGAACACGCAAATTGCATGCTCATGAGGTTAGAAATACACCCTGAAGGGAAGAAGGGAAAGAGGAAATACTTTAAAATGGACTACAGGATTGAGAAAACTCATAAAAGTATGTGAAGAGACAAGAGATATTAGGTCCTGCTTAAAAACCTTTTTTTTTTGTTAAGTTGCTTTACGTCGCACCGACACAGGTAGGTCTTTTGGCGACGATGGGACAGGAAAGGGCTAGGAGTGGGAAGGAAGCGGCCGTGGCCTTAATTAAGGTACAGCCCCAGCATTTTCCAGGTGTGAAAATGGGAAACCACGGAAAACCATTTTCAGGGCTGCCGACAGTGGGGTTCGAATCTACTATCTCCCGAATACTGAAAAGCCATTTCTCGTATTCAGATATAACAATTTTCACGAAGCCTATAAAAGCCGTTTTAAAAACGACAAATGTATGAAAAAATGACGAAGCCTATGAAGGCTGATTTTAAACACGCCAAAATGGTAAGATGATATTCTGAATAAACTGAAGTACCCCGTGATATACCTTTAGGTAAAACACGGGTTGTGTGATTTGTAAATGTAAAACAAAAAACAAAACAAAAACATTAACAACATGTCTGAAGCTCGAGTCGTTAGTGATTCAGTTTTTTAGCCCAAGATAATGAGATCGATCCCAGTCGAACACGTCGGCATAATAGAATATCATATAATATTATGTAAGAAACTTTGTGTAAACATGAAGCCCATGTTGGCCAATTATGCCGCCAGACAGCCTGCAGATGCTGGAGTTCCATCAGGTCATTGTGACAACATCCATATTTCCATGTCTTTCCTGACCAGGTTCACAGCCTCTCACATCAGACAACTTCCCAGTTGGTCAGATACGGCTGAATGAACCTATTTCAGCCAACAGCTCAGCGTTGAAAACTTCCACCTGGCCGGAAATCGAACTCCCAGTGTATGGCTAAGAGGCAGGCATACTACCCCTATACTAGGCGGATGTACACATGAGGGTGTCCAACTGACAACGTGTTAACCCTCAGCGTTCCAATCCGGCTACACGGAGTTCAAGAATGGTCGACAGAGGAGTTCAAATTGACCTATTATTGGATTCATGAATGCGCGCAACACTGACCGGCACCCTGAACCACTCTGAGTGGTGTATTTTAAATGTTAGCAGAGCACACCTCCATCCACTCTTTGATGTTCTGTCGTGCTGATAGACCAAGCACTCGTTCCCCCATCTCCCAGCTGCATGTCATATGGCAGTTCCTCTCTCCCCTAGACGACCCTGGTCGATAAATCACGGGTGTCTGCCATATTTTTACCACGAATTTAATTTTGGAAACCGTTTCGAATATCCATTTAATATCCTCCCCTCAAAATTCATGACTCAGCAACCCTTATTTCCTTGTCTCCTCTTGAGAGACTTTTTTTTCTTCTGTATAGCTCTCAGCCTCACTTACGAAAAGCGGATCAAATCTACAAGATAAATCGATTTCATTTCCAAAGGCCAACGAAGGAGACAAATTTGTTAAGCATGTTACAACAACAGCCGACATATTTTGTACAGGGAACTCTATCAAAACATTCCCCTCTCCAAAGAGTGAACTTTCTTTTTGTTCACACAACTCGTGCATGACACAGATATGATGAGGGCTAAGTAGCCTCACATGCTCCGGCACGGTGGTGGAGATCTTTGGACGTATTATATATATTTCTTGCTAGTTGCTTTACGTCGCAATGACACAGATAGGTCTTATGGCGACGATGGGACAGGAAAGGCCTAGGAATGGGAAGGAATGGCCTTAATTAAGGTACAGACCCAGTATTTGCCTGGTGTGAAAATGGGAAACCACGGAAAACCATATTCAGGGCTGCCGACAGTGGGGTTCGAACCCACGGACATAGTAATTCATCGGTTCCTAAATGATAGTACAGTCTCCGTCATAAGTGGGATTTGTACGATATACGTATTGTACAACAGGATGGCTATTCTTAATGGGATGTTTCTTACAAAGGGTTGTCTCCAAAATCGGATCTGTTTCCGCACTTTTGTACACGGAAGTAGGTATACAATTTTTAAAAACATAAACGTTGAAAATGTGATCTCTTTTTCAGCAAGACTCCAAACCGAATCGCCTGCTGATCGGACAGGTTTCTTTTTAAGTAATTCCGTATAAGTTGTCAGCTAACGAGGAAGATCATATCCCTTTTGTTGAATTGTCTCTTTAAGGACGACTTTCGGGAAAGGTACGTATTTTTATGAATAATAATAATAATCCATGGCACGTGACTTAGCTTGCCAAGAGGACTGCTAGTTCGCCAGAGACTCGTATAGAGTGCCACGTATTCACCGCGACTTAATTCTCAGCCGTATTTTTCGACCTTTCCGACTGGATCTCTTGTCTCTCATATCAGACTTCTGAGTCTATCCCACGAGGTGGAGTGAACTCCAATCAACCTTCAGTCCAGAATTGAAATCCTTGGACTGACCGGGAATCGAACTCAGGGTCTAGAGCAAAGAGGCAGATACGTTTCGCCTACTCTATAATAATAATAATAATAATAATAATAATAATAATAATAATAATAATAATAATAATAATAATAATAATAATGTTTTAGCGATCCTTAAGTTGTGTGGATTTCAAAAGACACCGGTGTATCAGGAGCTTCGTTGCTGGAAGCCAATGATATGAAGTGGTCGCATTTAAACCACCTCATATCTCACAGATTTCAGCCAAATAGAACCCATTACCAAGAGAGTAGGAAGACAACGCCTAACCGACTATGCACTGAGGTCAGCGAATTACTATGACACTTTTTAAACTTACAAATGGCTTTAGAGAATAGACTAGCTTCCCTCTGTAGTCATTTGAAATTATATGTTGTGTTTAAATTTTAATGCAATCATTCACTCCCTGATACCTTTCTAGATACATTCCGATCACTTATAGTCCTGCCCAAGGTGTATAGACGGACAGAAGAGACTCTTTTTCGTATTCTTCCTTCAAGACTTCTTCCCAATATTTGGGGATAAGTACGGGAGGTGGAATTGGCCTAGTTTTACGACTGGATGCACTTCCTGACCCGAATTCAATGTGAGGGATGTATTTTCAAATGGGTGTAAGTAGTGTGGTGTGGTATGGCGTGTTATAGCCTACTGTACGTAGAGGAAGAGTATTAAAATTGATACAAACACCCAGTCCCCCAGCCAGAGAAATTAATAATACATAGTTAAAATACTCGACCCGATCAGGAATAGAATCCAGGGCACTCTGAACAGAAGGCCAGTATGTTAACTGTTCAGTAAAGGAATCAGACAGAAGGGATTTACAAATTACAAATGCTTTGTGACAAGCAAACAGAAAACTATATATATAATTAAGTTCTAGTTTCCTAAATATGTTTGACTTTTCAACTTTCTGTGGCACTTCACCAACCTCGGGATCTAAAATATTTGAGTTCATTTCCCCAACACATCAGCCCCGGCATTTTAAAACAAAGTTAACTGGAGAGAGAAGAGAGCAACAGAGCAACTGTTTAATAAGAGAGGCAACATATCGTGTCATGAAAGGCAAGCAAAATAGCTTAAGGATTACATCATGACGACCACGTGGTATTCCAAAATATATAAGCCATCATACTGAGCCAAGGCATTTAAGTGGAGTGGGAAACCTAAATATAACCCCCTATGGATGCAGCGGTAGAAAATATCAACGTCACTGGACAGGGCTAGGAGTGGGAAGGAAGCGAGCATGGTCTTGATTAGGACACATCCACAATATTTGACTAGCGGAAAACAGGAAGCCACGGAAAATCATAATCAGGGCAACCGGCCCACCATCACCCGAATGCAAGCTCACCACTACGTGACCCAAACCGCGTAACCAATTCGCTCGGTACAAGCTCTTCGCTTTCATCTTGTTCTGTTCCGATCCCGACGTAATTACATTTGTGAGGAGTAGGAAGTCTTTCATTTTCACGCTCTGTGTGGCCCTTCCTTTCAGAAATATTTCATTTTCACGTCAATATATTGAATTGTTTTCATTTCCTAAACCAACTATAGCAGATGATTTTGGTTTCCACGTATTTATAGAAAGCCGTTCACCCTTTAAATTTGGTCGTATTGTCATAACAACATGATTGCATGAAGTGCAGCTGTTTGGTTATTAATTACGTGATTCATTGTATGAGCATTTCTAACTAATTATATTTACCAACAAAAGTTCTGAACACTAAGCACGGAGCACAACTCTGAAGCTATGCAGCGAAGTTGGGGAGTGATGAGTCAACGGTAGGCAGGTAGGTTCCACGCGCTAGCCGGCCGACCGATGAGAGAAACCGACTGCAATATTTGCTTCTTTGGCTATTTGTTTATTTTTGTCTTTTTTTTTCAGTTATCTAGGGTCGGCACTTACGTGGATTAAGCTCAGTTTATGGCTTCCTTCCTGACGCCAAACCTAGGTGGAGAGATGCATTCACTATTGCATGTTTCTTTGATTTTTTACTGTATGATGTCCTATGTACATGAAGTTGTGTGTTAAGACGATCAGAAACACTCAGCCGCGAGGTAGCAGTTTTTTTTATTTAATTTGCCAAGTTGCTTTACGTCGCACCACCACAGATAAGTCTTATGGCGACGATGGCACAGGAAAGGGCTAGGAGTGGGAAGGAAGTGGGGTTCGAACCCGCTATCTCCCGAAAACTGCATACTGGCTGCACTTAAGTGACTGCAGCTTTTGAGCTCGGTCCAGCAGAATTAACAAACGGCTAAAATCCGTGACCGGGCCGGAACAGAACCCGAGATCCTACGAACTGAAGGTCCCTGCGCTGGTCATTCAACCAAGGAGTGCATATCTGTCTGGGGGACGATTATTCAAATGAATTTTCCTGAGTAAAATAGGCTTGACTGCCAACTCCCTGCTCAATTTATGACATATCAAATTAGTAATTAACGGAAGAGAGTAGGTTCTATAAGAAACCTCCGACGACCTAAGTCGAGATTGCAGTGACCAAGCCGCTAAAATACCACGATCAAAGTCGAGATGGCGGCGCCTGCTTCCACGGTCTGCTGCATCAAAGCGTGAGACTGGTAGCGTTAGCGCGTGCCGTTTACAGGAGCCCTGCTCAGTACTTCTAACGGGGGAAACTGCGTTTTTCCAAGAGCAATTGAATACTGTAATGCATTTCGATAAATTCAATCGTTTGCTTCAACAACACAATTTATTGCCTACTGCCTACAATACACGGCGATCGATATCAGGAACAGGGTGGCTCTCGGGATATGTCTGTCTCGGTCTCCACGAACTAGTTTAAGAGAAAACTTCCCGTTGCCATTGTGATACGTTGTTTGGTGATAGTCGCTGGAGCAGAAACTTGAGGAAGTAATATGTTCGAATAGCACGGTTAGTTTATAATTGCATCTATAAGTGAAATGATATAAACAGTCGTAAAAACTCCAGATAGCCTATCTAAATGTGGATCAAAATGAGAGTCAAGTTGGAATTACGTTAAGATTGTATCATGAAAGTTCAGTTCGAAATGAATGGTTGAATTACTGACCCAGAAATGTACAAATTACTGTAAATTTTAGCTGTACAGGAACATTACGGAAATTAGTAATCCAGAGATACTAGTTCTGACCACTGCCTGCTGCAGGTTCCCTCAAACTCTCAACTTAGGAGCTAGAGTCGACGTCCACGGGTCCCTTAGCCTAGTCTGGCATTGTTTCTACTTACTTATGCCAGATTCCTAACCTTCATCCTTCCTGTCTAACTTTCGTTGGTCAATTCTTTTTTCTTCTGATCCCGACGGAATTAGATTTGTGAGGCTAAGGATGTTTTCATTCTTACGCCCTTCGAATCACTTTTCCTTGGTTTGCCGGGATTATCATTCATTTATGCATCAGATCTCTTCCATTTCTTCCTCTGATTTGTATTTAGAGAATGGTTGCCCAGGTTTACTTCTTCTTAAAACAGTAATCACCATTATGACAACATTTTAGAATAATAGTATTTCGTTTATGAAGGTGATGTAAGAAACAGGAAAACAGAGGAAACAAAGTCACAGTTCTTGCTTTGGTAAATAATACCATTAGGGAATAAAACCCATTTCGTAACATATAACTCTCTTGTAGTTATTGATTTGCCATACTAGCGATTCAATTTCGCAGTAACGCCGTCTGAATTTCGGTGATGCAACGTTTGTAGTTGTAATTAATGTACAGCTCGGGCACTATACACAGACTGATAAAAACCCTATTAGGATTTTAGAACCCACAAACCTTCGAAATCAATCTTATAGATACACCCTAGCGTTTTAACTTGGTCTCATTACCGGTGGTACCGCTAACATCGCACATGATGTCCAGTGTGGTCAAGAAAGCAGTTCTAAAATTATCTACTAGAGACGTACATACTTTCAAGTTCTGCATTTTCACATAATGCTATGTAGGGTGAGAAATTACCTTCAGCAAGAAGGGCAGCGAATTTCTGAGAGTCTTTTCCCTCGAAAATCAATAACAAGTCAAATATTTGTTTATTAATTTTCTGAAGAACGTACTAAGAGCCATGTATATTAAAATTCATATTAAAACCCTGAAAGAAATGCTATCTCGGCTGTACTTTATGACTTCGATTGCTTTTAAATGCCTCCCTGTGTGTAAGCAGCGGCTGCGTAGCCCAGACAGGTGGTAAAGGTCTGATCGGTTCTCTCGGAAGGACATGGGTTCTTTTCCCTGCCAGGAAGTTGAACAATTTGAAAACGATATTTCCACTTCTGGAGAGGCACATGACCCAGCAGTTCATTCCACCTACACGAGAAAACAGTGCCAGCCAGTCATAGAGCTCACCACGCTATCCCATTTTGTACTGAGGAATAGTGTAAGCCTTTACTGTTCACTCCACCAAAGGCCTTAATGGCATTTACTTTCCTTGTTATTTCTTTATGTAATGTACTGTATGTAATTTATACAATAAGAAGCGATATGTTAACACATTTTTTAACCTTTTTCGTTTTTTAATCCGTTCACCTTCCAGTGTTCGGTTGGATTTACCCTCGGACTCGGCAAGGAATGCCACCTATACCGCCTCAAGAGCAGTTGACACTACTGTAGATTAGGCACAATTTTATAGCCAAACTTACGTAAAGATGTATTCCTAATTTCGTGATTCTGTACTGGTTGGTAGTGCTATACATTGTATGCAAATGAAGTGTGTATTTAGAATATCGCCAACACCCAGACACCAAGCAACAGGATTTAGCTAAATGTGGCTGAAATTCCTAACCTGGCCAGGAATCGATCACCGGTCCTTATAAACCTAAGACCACTACGCTGATCACTCACTCATTCAAGGAGCCGAACATTGAGGAGTCAGTATCCAAACATTACAACACTGGATTATTGACCGTAACACTAAACTACTTGGCGATCCTTGCAGAGAAGTCATTAATATTATTGTTAGGTTAGCACTTTCTTCTAGGTGATTCACACGCACCTTTTCTGCCCCATCTATGTAACCTCCCATCACTAAGATCACAACACAAGTACCGTACACCTTGCATCGTTTAATGCTATACGTAGTAGAACATTTCGCTCCCCAACGTTGCGTATTATAATTTGTCCCGGCTTAAACACGACATTTCGAATAAGATTTCCCAATTGGGTTCGCTGACATACTGATGAAATATTATTAAAATTTCCCATTGCATTGCTGTGTTCCAACTGTAAACATCTTTTCAATTTACATATCATGGCAGCACGTCTTGTTGCCTCACAGTGCAATTCATCATGACTTCAGACAGGTCACGAGCGAGTGAATTGACTGCGCGTACCCAGCGATCCCAGGAGCTAGGGTCGTAGAGGGCACTGCTCAGTATTCGGACGTACATCTGCAGTTCTCCCTGCTCAGAAACGATACTCCTCAGTCGGACAAAAACTAGTACATTTCTGTAAGAATTAAAATTCTAGTGGTGATTTTTGTAGGACTATTTTTCTAATGGCTTCAATGACTAATCCAGTATAAGAATATAAGGAACTTCAACCAATCAACAACTGTTTATCGCCACAATTTCTGGCTCCGTGGCTAAATGGTTAGCGTGCTGACCTTTGGTAATAGGGGTCCGGGTTCGATTCCCGGCAGGGTCGGGAATTTTAACCATTATTGGTTAATTTCGCTGGCACGGGGGCTGGGTGTGTGTATCGTCTTATCATTATTTCATCTTCATCATGACGCGCAGGTCGCCTACGGGAGTCAAATCAAAGGACCTGCACCTTGCGAGCCGAACATGTCCTCGGACACTCCCGGCACTAAAAGCCATACGCCATTTCCATTTATCGCCACAATTTTATCGATTTCGTGTTAATCACACGTGCACTTGTTTATATACAAATTTATCAGAATAACGCACTAAAACATCTTCCGCAATACATTTGAGCACAGAGCGCACAATCAACGCGACGTTACTGAGTTACTGTGAAGCCAAGAGCTGACGTACAGGGAGACTGCAGCCCAAATAGGTCAAAACAAATATAAAGCAATATATTTCAGTGATGACAGTATTGTTCTCTGTACAGGTTATGAAGAACCATGTACTTTATTTTCATTTTTATTTTCATTGGTTATTTAATTCTGTAATTATTCGCTAAATAGACAAAATAAATACAACTTGAGCTTCAGATTTCCTCTACATATTCTGGAGTTATCGTTCCATTGCTACAGATAAAATAACCAAATTTCACTCTCAATGAATACTACAAAAGAAGATATACTTCTGATTTGCATGACCAAATTACAAAATAAAACGATTTTAAATCAATCGTCCCAGCTACATATTTCCATCCAAGCAAAACAGAAAAAATAAAACTAAAACGAATCAAAAATAGACAAAACAATCAAAATAATCGAAAATACAAAACAATCCATCCATACAGCCCATCGGTCTTGTGCTTGAAGATACGACAGCTGCTCAGCCAGATAATAAATAATGACGTATGGCCTCCGGAGAGGCCTGGTGCGGGTCTTTTTCTAGTCGACAGCCTACTGAATACGCCACACACACCCAGGATGATTTCTAACGTTGAATACGCCACACACACCCAGCCCCCGAGCCATTGGAATTAACCAGTTAAGGTTAAAAACCCCGACCCAGCCGGGAATCAAACCCGGGACCCTCTGAACCGAAGACCAGTACGCTGACCATTCCGCCAACGAGTCGAACCTCAGCCAGATAACCTGCAGATATAAATCATTTGGTCAGCGTGACAAGATTTTCACCATATTGTTTAGTTTACCGACCATTTCCACTGTATTTAACACCAGACAGCTGCTCATATGACCTTAAGAGGATGAATGAACCCCGCTTAGAGACTCAGGCCAGGATTAAAATCTCCAAACTAGTCGGAAATCGAAGACGTGGCTACCAGGCAAGAGGCAAAGGCCAGGCTGAGTGGCTCAGAGTGTTTGAGGCACTGGCCTTCTTACCCCTAACTTGGCAGGTTTGATCCTTACTCATTTCGGTGGTATTTGAGGGTGCTGAAATACGTCAGCCTCGTGTCGGTAGGTTTACTGACACGTAAAAAGTCTTCTGCGGGACAGAGTTCCCGCACCTCGGTGTCTCCAAAAAACTGTCAAATGTAGTTAGTAAAACGTAAAAGAAATAACATTAATTAAGAGACAGAGGTGCCAATATCATATTATGAGGCGATCAAAGGAGACTATAACTTCCTTGAAATAAAAACACCTGTAAATGTACCTATATATAAACCCACTGCCTCTCAGAGGAGATTGAAAGGATTCTCTCTTTAATATGAGACCAAGAAATTCGGTCAGGTAAGCACTAATTCAAGGGGCTGTCTGGATTAGGCGGTAAAGGCGTGATCGGTTCACCCGGAAGGACGTGGGTTCAATTCCCTGTCAGGAAGTTGAAAGTGTAAGAAAAGAGATTTTCACTTCCGGAGGTGTACATGGCCCTGAGTTTCACTCAATCTACACCAAATACGAGTACGAGGTCAATTCCTGGGGGTAAAGGCGGCCGGGCGTACAGCTAATCACTCTACCCCACCAAGTGCGGAGGTTACGGAAGCCTTTAACCTCCACCCCTCCCAGGGCCTTCATGGCTTTTGCTGATCCCTAATTAAACAACGAGGCAGCATGGTCTAAGGACTAGCGCAGTAGCTTCCGCCTAGACGGCCTGGTTGTAACCGATTTGTGAATCTGACACGGGTTGTGCTCAGCCTTAAGAGTACAACTGAGGTGAGAAGTGGATTAAAATACAACTGCTGCTAGTGGTGGAAGTTAATTGTCAGGGAGAGAGGGTTTTTTTAGGTAGAGGTACAGGTAAAGGAAGGGAAGGGATAAGAATGTTGGTGAAGTGGAAAGTTTCCCAATCCTCGCACGCCTTCCACCATCGGGGTGGAAAGAGAACGAGAGTTGTCCAAGAGATGTCTCATATGAAAGGTTTTACGACTGCCATTATTGGTCACTGATAGCCTCTATCATCATCAGAATTAACCACCGCTTACAGTTACAGTTACGCGAATAATCCCCGCACTCTAATTTTAGGAAGGGTCATTTTGAAAATGAAATGAAATGAAATGAACTAAAATTCCCTCCTTCGAAAGAGTAACATAGGTATAAACAAACATTTCAAATCACTCCGCAAAGTCCGCGTGTTCTGTACACAAATATGAACATGTTAATTTATCGATATAGCTGCTTTGAGTGAGGAAAAAATGAAATGGCGTATGGCTTTTAGTGCCGGGAGTGTCCGAGGACAAGTTCGGCTCGTCAGATGCAGGTCTTTCGATTTGACTCCCGTAGGCGACCTGCGTGTCTGATGAGAATGAAATGATGATGAAGACGACACATACACCCAGTCCCCGTGGCAGCGAAGTTAACCAATTATGATTAAAATTCCTGACCCTGCCGGGAATCAAACTCGGGACCCCTGTGACCAAAGGCCAGCACGCTAACCATTTAGCCATGGAGCCGGACTTTGCGTGAGGTGATAAATATACATTACCACTGCTATAAAATGCCATGAAAATTAGCAAGTAGGCCTACTTACGTGACATATATTTAATTAATCTTAACTCGATTCCCTGTAGATCGGAAGATTCGTTGTCTCCTGCATCACTAGAATCCTCTCCTAAATTGCAAATTCTTCACACTCCACGTCTAATACACTTCTCAAATGCGGTCTCTTTTTACTCGGATAGTAATAAGACCGGCGGTGGATAAGTCTTTTCGTGCAATGTAAACACTTGAAACAGACACACCGTTTAAGTCGGATGTTAGTTTTTCGATACTGTAAAACCACATTATTATGTGATTTCGAATAACCGCCAACTCGTAATTCAGAAATACCAACTCTTGCCGCGTCACAAAATATTCTGATACCCACTACTGCATGCAGTCAACATTGATTCACAGTTTAAACCTTTCAAATGTCATGTAAAAAATCTATTTCCGAAATGTATCCAACAAGGCGCATTTACATTATTTAAATAATGCACTTGAATAAATCATTGGCAAATATAACCTCACGAATGGAAGGAAAAATAGCACGATTCAAGGACATCGTGGCTTATGGAACTTTCCTATGACGAAGGGAGGAAGTCTTTCGCTTCCGTCTGCATTGTAATTCAGTACAGTGACCTCATGTCCTTTAAAAATATAAGTCTGTCTGGGCTCGGCAGTAAAAAAAACCAAATAAAAAATAAATGCAGTTTCATCGGCGTTGACAGTATTGTTCGGTACGTATGAGCCTCGCTTTTCCACCTATTGTCGGCATCGCCAGTCTTCGCGGATTCTGCTTCTCCGCACACTGCCTGCTAAGTGACATTGTGGCGTTCTTTAAAACACCGAATACAAAAGAATATACGATTTCACTCGAACTTAGCAACTATGAAACACACTATAGACACACCGAAGTGAGTGAAAGTGCGGAAAGCTACCCCTGCACGTTCTGGAAGACGCGTTCTCTCGTGACACGGAGATTTTTTGAATTTAAGTTAAGGCCTACTCTGTAAAATACCGTATTTTTTAAATGTAAAGACAGTTTATAATTAAAAGTATGAATAGTTTTTCCGTCTAAATATGACATATGGGGACAGTTTTATTCCATCTGCGGTTACACAAAGCGTAACTGTACACTGAACATAAAATCTAGGTGAGCCAGGAGCGTGTTGCCAACCTTGATGCAAATAAAACCCACACCCCAGTTTCGTGCTCAATTTGTTTAAAAAATATGTGGGGATTATTGATGTAAATACGGTTTTATTATTATTATTATTATTATTATTATTATTATTATTATTATTATTATTATTATTATTACAGCATATTACTATTTTCGGTCAACCTTTGTTTTCAGAAACACTGAAGAGCCGAATTTTAATCCCAGAGGAATTATTTTATGCCGTGCCAGTAAATATTTCTGCTCGAGGTTGGCTTATTTGACCTCGTTTAAATAAGAGCCACTACCAGGTTGGGGCCAGAAAGCCCGCGCTCTACCTTTTTAGACCATCAGCCCGGCAGTAGGTTTGCAGGACCTAGTGTGTCTTTCATTCTTCTATCATTCTTGGCCTCTCCCTTTATTTAGCCAATATGTTCATTCCAGAAATGCTCTCTCCCTCCTATGATTTGATTTAAAGGTGATATTGTTGTCACTTTTACCCTTTAAAAGGTATAAATGCCATCACAACAGTCTCCACATACAGAAGTTCGGAGTACTGACGACATATTGTGATGCCTCAAGCCGATGGAATGTATTAATAACTGTCTTCCTAAAGCCCTAATTTAATATTAGATGTGTATCAGTGACCAATTATGTTTAAAGGCGTGACCGTACATTCAGTAACCACAACAGTACCTCATTCAAAGAAATACAATTAGACTCAATTAAGTGGGACGCAGTTTTGAGAGGACAGACGGCTAGGAAGTCGTGTGCGCGATCAAGTGCGACCAAAGCTTCATATATACGTGTGTACATACTTTCACTTTACTTGATAAACATCGCACTCTCTATGGTAATTGTGCCATTTAATTACCGCACATTATTGTAGTTCCGGGTACAGCCACTCTTGACCGAGCGTTGCAGTCAATGATATCCAATTCGAGTAGCTCCGCCCAGAAATGTTTAGATTATAGATTCTTACTGGCAGGACAATGTATCTTAACTAAGAAACCTATTGGATGTACAGCTGTTTTTATAAATGAACCTAATGAATCAAACCTCATATATAAAAGTTACACCTCGGGAATTTCACTACATCTAAGTTTCCTTAGTGAGTGTAATAAATAATTCAACTCTTCCGTCAGTTCTCATAATTTGATATCATTAATATAACTTGCCATGCCATAGAACTATATTCACAAGAGAACTGTTTGAGTTAGACAAGACAGATTTCAATGATGCTTGGGTGAATGGTCAATTAGCATCTCCTAGATTTAACGGCAATAAACATTTTACCGTAAAATCAACCCTAAAGTAATAATTAATTGGTGAGGAATATATGGATGGCTTGGAGCAGCTAGCTGATGACGGCGTTGAATGACCTAGTGTATTTGCTGTAGAAAAATTCTGACAGTTCTCTTTTAAATTGCACAAAACACATACACAGAAAATTAGGTTTTGGAAATATAGACCGAATTTCACGCTTGATAAAACTGCTTTTTTACGAATACGTACAGTATTTTCATATATCAAACTATTATTAACACTTCTGTACACCGAGCGAGTTGGTCGTGCGGTTAGGATCGCGCAGCCGTGAGCTTGCAGCATTCGGGAGATAGTGGGTTCGAACCCCACTGTCGGCAGCCCTGAAAATGGTTTTCCGTGGTTTCCCCATTTTCACACCAGGCAAATGCTGGGACTGTACCTTAATTAAGGCTATGGTCGCTTCCTTCCCACTCCTAGCCCTTTCCTATCACTTCGTCACCATAACACCTACCTGTGTCGGGCGTAAAAATGAAAAACTAAATAAAAACATGTATCGTTCATAATGGAAATCCAAATATTACGTAGAATTGAAATCCTGGCCATCTATTAAACGTGAATCCCATTAACACGGTATTTTATTAGCAGACACGGAAATACTGCCGGATTTTTATTCATGCTGTGGACAGCCTATGTAACAAAGGCTATCGATCACCAATGTTCTGATGTATTATCTGATCATCATACCAGGTTTCATTGCTATCGATGCCTTCGGTACACAACGTTCCATTTAAAACAACAGTAAATAATTCATGTTTAAGTACATAAATATTATTTTATGGCAGAATGACTGTTACCATTAGGTTAATGTCTCAATTGATCACCCTAGCAATAGTAATTGCAATCGATCTTGTCCAACCCAAGCAGTTCCCTCAGCAAAAGCAAAGTACAATTCAGAATCATTACTTACGAGTGAACAGTGATTCGCCGTTCATGTGAGGCTAACAGAGTGAGATCGGACCCCCGGTGGCTTGTCGTAAGAGGTGACTAAAATGGGAACTAGGGACTCTGAACTTCGGAGCGTGGGTTGTGTCAGGCTTATCGCTTGCATCTTCCCTAACCGATCTTTCTTGCTCAACTCTTGTTCTTTTACAGCCCCGACGACATTGGGCTTTCGAAGCCTGGAGAGTCCTTCATTTTCAAGCCCTTCGTAGCCCTTGCATTTCTTTTGCCGATACCTTCATTTATCGAAGTGTCGGACATCTTCCATTTTTCCCTCTGATTGGTGAGGGTGGTTGCCCAGTTGTACTTCCTCTTAAAATAATAATCACCACCACCACCACCACCACCACCACCATCACCATCAGAGTAAGGTTACCTAAAGAACACAGCCGAGCAGGGTAAGAGAATTACAGAGAGATCAAGACGACGATGGTTCGATCTAGCTCTTAGTCTAATAATTTAAAGGTAAGACGTAACTAAATGAGGCCTCACAGCTAGTCCTTAAAGAGATATTGGAGGCGCTTAACAAATCCACAGAGGCTTTCAGACTGAACATTGAAAGGCATAACTATCTGTAATACCGATCGAATTGGCCACGCCGTTAGAGTACCGTAGCTCTGAGTTTGAATCCCACCGACGGCAGCCTTAAATATGGTTTTCCATGGTTTCCCATGTTCACATCAGGCAAATGCTGGAGCTGTACCTTAAATATGGCCAAGGTCACTACTTTCTCAATCCTAACCCATTTCCCATCCTTTTATCACCCTTCGATGTGTTAGCGCGACGTTAAACCACTAGCAAAATAAGTATAATAATAATAATAATAATAACGACAAAGGAGTGGGGTGTAGAAATGTTATCCTGCAGGAGTTTTTAACGTACCGGAAGCCAACGGTGCTGAGTTGTTGCAATTGAACGCCCTCACATGTCACTTATCTCAGCCAGGATCGAACCTGCGCCACTGAGCACATCTTTTCTCAAAACGAAGTCTTCTTTTTTCAAAAGATTTACTTATATTATTTTCTTTTATGTTAAACTAAACATAAAAATATACACACAGATGACCAACGCACCATTTAAGAAACACTTGAAAGATTCTATAGTATTGGATGTAAAATCTCCACTTCCATAAATCTTCCTGTTCTGACCATTACCTTCGAAGAGTGCTATCAGTGGGAATAGAACTAAGCTACCTCAAAGTTATTGGAGTGACCGCAAATGAAGTTACCACGCACGCTATGGTCCTTGTGAAATTGACTAAATCTAAAAGTAATGAACAAGGCTTTGCATGATGAAAAAAAAAAAAAAAAAAAAAGTAAATCTCTTGAAAGTAAAAGAGGATTGATCTGCAGTGAGAGTGTGGCCTACCACACTCATAATTCACAAAGCCTTTAAAGGCACGACATTAATGAAACACTTGTGAGAATTAGCTGAACTCATAAGTTCACAAGATATCTTGATGGAGATACTTCTTGCATTATTTCAACACCGTGGATAAACACGCCTCTCATATCAAAGGGTATATAAATTCAAAGGCGGATGTATAACTTCTAAAGTGTATGGCCCACGGCTGTTCAACACATGCAATTTCTTCGGTGAGAACATTAGCGCACGGGTTACCGGTTGTTCAGTACATAAACCTGACACTCTCACATTGCCGATCAGACAATAGATGTGGCACCCTCTACGGTTCACTGGGAGAGAAATTAGGGACTCGAATAATTTACCAAGAGAGTTGTTCGATATATTTCCAACTTCTTCGAAATACTTTAAGAAAACACCATGTAAACAGTTGATAGGGAATCTGTCACATGGGCGACAGCCCTAAACGCAGATCAAAGTCGATTAATTAACTTATATTTAGACAAAATAAATCATTCCCGTGATTTATCCACTCCTTATGATTTATAACTTTCAGATATTAAACATTTCTTCACATGGGACACAAAATAGCGAACTGTGACGGACAGATCATACTGAGTAAAGGAAGTCAACATACTTAGTCAAACCAAGATACAGATCACCACAGTCTATGTACAGGGATATGAGTATAATAATAATAATAATAATAATAATAATAATAATAATAATAATAATAATAATAATAATAATAATAATAATAATGACATGTGGTCTGGTAAATGTCTTTCGAGTTGACTCCCACGGGTGACCTACGCGTCTATGAGGTAGGGCCCTACCTAGGATGAATTCTAACTTGAAGACAGCACACACACACACCCTGCACCCCCCCCCCTAGCTAGTAGAATTAATCAATGAAGATTGAAATCCCCGACCCGACCAGGAATCGAATCCGGTACCCGTTGTACCAAAGGCCAGCATGACAACCAATACGCCATGGAGTCGGTAATAATAATAATTGTACCAAGAGGTACACCTCAACCCCGTGCATTGAAATGAAGTGCCTTGAAGAACGCTATCTGATACATAAAGTTTGCAGCAACTATTTCAAGAAATTCGGACTTTTCTCCATAGATGTCTCTATTAAAAAACTGATGTCATGAACTCTGGTGTAAGGTGGAACTACTAAAAATTTAAATACATTTTGTATTTATAGGTTTTCTAAACTAAATCAATTATTCTCTGTTGTTCATATTTCAAGGTTTGCAACACTTGTAACTCATCCCGCCAGCTTTGGAGTCTGGCCAATCAAAAATTTTGTGTATTTAATTTTCAGCCAATTACATGCTTCTTGTATCTATTTTATCTACCAATAAAGAGAGGGGGTGTGTCTGATTTTAGCCCAGAACCCTCTTGAACCTTCCTCTCGGGTATAAAAGCTGACGCTTTTTCGAGCTAACTTGTCTTATTGATCGTCGTGTTACTGTGTGTGTGTGTGTGTGTGTGTGTGTGTGTGTGTGTGTGTGTTAAGAGAGGAGGCGGCAGCAGCTAAGGTAATGGCCACCATTTTTCTAACTCTGTAGGTATATCTGCCAGCTAATTCTAGGGGAAGGTTTCCTATCCTTATAATATAAGTTAACTATAAAATTACGAAAATGTACATTTTTCTTTTTTCTCATGTAAAAGGTCAAGTAAGTCAAGAGTACTTAACGGAAATCCGGGGATAGAGTGCGTTACCCTCTCGAACTCCCCTTCAGTTTAATTTGGAGGTGACTACGATTTTGTAACTGTTTTCACTGTTGTATATTGTAACTTATCTTGTCCATATAGTCACCTCAATAGTTTAGGATTAGCCTCTGTATTGTCGGGCCACAACCCCAAGTAGGGTTTTTATCATGGATTTAAAGGAGCGCATGTTTTCGCCTCCATACCTTTTGATTTTTGGGCCAGTAATTGAACCTGTTATTTTCCACGAAGGCCCGGTAGAATGAGTACTCGATAGCCCTGTGTAAACTTAAAAGACAATTGATTTGGTCTTATAAATTGTAGGTTGTGTCTAGAGAGGCCTGAAAGTGTACATTTGATTGAACAAAGACGCTCTAATCCCAAATGTAAAAGTTAAAGGTTGTCTTGAGTAGGCTGTAAGGGTTTGGGAGCGCAGTCTCCTTGGTAGAATTGTAGAGCATTGAGGCTCTTTTCTTCAAATATATTTATGTGAATATTGAATGGTGCCTTTGGAAGGCCATAACTTGTAGCCTTTGGAGCAAAGTGTGATTTAAATTTCCTGTAAAACAAATTGGGAGATTCGTCTTCTTGCCTATCTAACTAAACGCAACAGTAGTGATGTAGGGACTTTTGTAAATCGGGAGCTGGAAGCTCGAATTTTGTATCTAATCTTAATGGGTTTTCTATTTTTCCTACTTTGTACCAAACTAGCTCTGTACCTGAAATCTTGTTCTTTCACCAAGTGAATAGTCTCGTTAAAATTTAATATCTGAAAAGAAATATAACCTTTATTTTTAAAGTTTTAAATTAATCTTTGACTACCATAGATAGACCCATTCAAGCCAGCGCCTTATTTCACCTCTCTGTTCCACGCAAACACGGCAATAATAATAATAATAATAATAATAATAATAATAATAATAATAATAATAATAATAATAATAATAATAATAATAATAATAATAATAATGCCGGGGTGAGTGGCTCAGACAGCTAAGGTTTTCTTATAGCAGATTGGCAGGTTCGATCCTGGCTCAGTGTGTTGGTATTTGAAGGTGAGGTGCTCAAATACGCCAGCCCCGAGTCGAGAGATTTACCAGCACGTAAAAACTGCGGGACAAAATTCCGGGATATCGATGTCTAAAGTATTTTGTGGTATCTAGAACCAATAATAATAATAATTATAGAAACCAAAGCAAGCCTCTTTCAAAGCATAACGCAGTGACAGTGCACTGTGTAGGCTACTACACCTCCACTTGCTCCATGTCGGATAGAGAACAGACATTTAGACACCTTTTAAGGAACATATGGGCGCTCGCTTGCTTCGTTGTTTAAAGTCGTACGATTAAAAACGGGTATTATAAACTCGGCCTTCTGAGCCCAAGTTGGCGGATCGATCCTAGCTAACGACATTGGTATCTGAGGATGCTCAAATGCACTAGCTTCGTATCGCTAGAATTACCGACAGGTAAAGAACTCATGAGGAGAACATTTCCGGCACCTCCGTGTCTCCGAAAACCATAAAGGTAGGCAGTGGGATGTAAAACCAAAATCAATATTATTTTATCCTTCACAAGGCATGAATCAAATAATACCCCAACTTTATCTTCTTTTTTAAACTGACCAATGATAAGTCATCTATTTTGACAGAACGACACAAACGTTTCTATACAATCACACAGTCCCATGAATTCCTGATATAATCCATTTCCTTAGAAGAAGGTATATTTGCACATTCAAACCCCATTTCACGCATTTGACGCGTTCTAGCAGTAACAAGCAATTTACGAGTGAAGAAGAAAGGGGTCATTCTTACTCAATACTTCCTGCCCTTGTCATTTACAAGAAATTAGGCCACTGAACATCGTGTAAGTATTACTATATATAGATGTTTCATATGAATTAATTATTACAATGAAAAATATCCTCACTTAAGAATGGAATCCTCGTATGTAACAGAAACTAATTTTAAAGGAAAAATATGTCCTATGGTTGAAAATGGGAACACCATTTTGCCTGTTACAAATTACGGTATAAATTAAATTTGATAATAATCATATTGATTAGCACATATAAGTTAGATTTGTTAGTTAAAGATTTTCATTTTATTCTGACGTGGTATTTGTAGACAAGTGTTGAAACATACGAGGTACGAGATAGCGGTGATTCTATCGAAAATTTTGTTACATGCTCTCCAAAGAACGATCCTAAGGCTTTGTACAGCCACAACGAAATAGCAATATTACATTTTGGAAAAGTCGCTGATCGAGATCTGCATTCGTAAGCGACGATAAGCATATGATACATGTTAATGATTGATACGGTATATAGTGCCATTACACCCTACAGTACTAGGTATGCATAGCCTAGAGAGTAATTTTCATACCCTCCAAGGCCTTTCCCTGTAATTCGCTGACAAGTCCATTCTTCAAAGTGTCAGACTTCTCTCGTTTTACCCCCTGACTGGTTTAAAGGGAGATTAACATTTTATTATTATTATTATTATTATTATTATTATTATTATTATTATTATTATTATTATTATTATTATTATTGTTACGGAGATTTCCGTGGTAGTTAGAGGTGAAAGAAGGTGCGGGTGTGAACGGGTCTCAAGCTACGAAATTAGAGTTCATGTAAAATTAACAAGGTTATATTTTCTTTTCAAAATAAAGAAATAACAAGCATGGCAGGTACAGAGTAACAAGGCAACAAAGTGTAGTTACAATATTTACCGGATTTGGGCTTCGCGCCCCGACTTCACAATTCTTGGGCAATCAGCCCAACCTTACTCCAAAATAAGTTTTAACAGAGGGGCAGAAAACCCCATTCATGCTCAGGAGCACTTGCTCCAAATTACACAGAAAAGCCTCCCCGAGGCATACAACACTCAATTTTCGAGAAAGAGCCACTCGCTCTCAACATTAAGCCTATTAAAGGCCAAACCAAACTCCACCTTCAAGTTGTCCTCTAAGGAGATACAGGGGTAAAATACCCAACCTACTGAGGTCTATTAAGTAAGAAAAAAGGTTAATTACATGACCTCTAAAATAACCACTTGAGAGGAGGCGACCTGCACTCCTAATACATTTGTTTAAAACCTACTTGGCACTAGGCCATTAATGCAGGGGCTAATCCCATACTAAAGAGGTGACTTTAGAAAGGAACAATTTACATTACCTTAAAGAAGAATAGGTTGAGAAAAAAAATAAGTTCACCTCAAAACAATATGAGTGGGAGCTCGAGAGGGTTAAGCACTCTCTATCCCAATATGTAGTTTAAAAGATAGAATAGATACCAAGTGTCTTTACATTTTAAGGAAGGTTACATTATGGAAAAACTTCGGACCCGCCCCGACAGTTAAACTGCTGAGCTAGCAAAGAAAGAAGTTATTAATCGGCAATTACCTTGTTGTTGACCGCTGCCGAAGAAAGAGGCGCTTCCCGCCCCCTGCTATGTACTTTACACACTAAAAGATGGAACAGAAGTGGCCCAGAGACCCAAAAATCAGCAGTTTATATACTCTCGCGGAAAGTTCGAGGCGTTTTTGAAATGAGAACACCCTCCCACCAAAACTTTATTGGTTAGGGATAAGCAGCATATTCAAGTTGGGGGAAGATACATCAGATTGGTCAGAAATTAATTAAAGAAATTCGGGATTGGCTAAATACAAAACAAGGGGAAAGAGAGGGGTATACAGCCAACTTAAAGAATAACAGAGAGAAATTTAACAAGAAACAAACTTTTGAAATAAAAATTTCTCCAAAAAACAGTTCTTTCACATCGCACTAGGGTGCACCATTGTAGGTTTTCAGTAGTGTCCTCTAGAAGAGAAAGTTCACACTTCTTACTACCGGTAAAACAAAAATACATCAAAAGTGGCACGGTTCAAAAACTCCAAACTTTCCAGGTAGTGACATCTTCTGAGAAACTTGAAAATTAATACCGTCGATAAAGTTCAGACTTCCTCCAGCAGAGGAGTTTCAACTGGCGCACATTTTAAATTAGCGGCGTGGAGGTACAGCCCGGTACAATTATTATTATTATTATTATTATTATTATTATTATTATTATTATTATTATTATTATTATTATTATTATTATTATTACATTAGTTATTGATGAATATTGATTCTGGAGCTGAGTCTCCTGAATCTTGAAGATGCTGCTCTTGCAAGAGGAAATGCTAATATCGTAGTAAAATAATAACCAACATCATCAACATTCGTCTGGAGTTGAACTGAGAAGCCACAGAAAACACTTACAGTAGCCTACGGCTGAGAGCGAACGTTCTTCCTTCAATTACTTCAGGCCTACAATAGGCTGACTGCATCACTCCCAGTCCTCCAAGCCAAATCGTGTCAGAACGAGGAATTAAACCCAGGCCAGCCGGATGAGTAAAGCTACTATGTTAATCTCTTGGTCACAGAGGTGAACGTATATAATTCAGAAACTACAAGTTCGTACAATGACATTATAAAAGTATTGTCGGCTACATGGAAATCCTCTTCCATGTTGAATTTGACAGCAAGTGTAAAGGGTTATTATAATTATAGAGGAGAGCTAGGGAAAGGTGCCAGCAGGCGGTCATGACCTCTCTCGCACTTTCTCTACGAAGACCACGAGTTCGATCACGACAAGGCATTATGCAAGCCAGCACGGGGAGGGTTGAATAATCTGAAGCGAGAAGTAATCTATCACAAAATTATAGATAATGAGAGTCTTTAAAGGTGACAACCTTAACCCAAATATTCTTCATCAATAATTCATCGTAAGGTAATCACCACCAATTGAAACAGCCTGGTTGAAAGCGGACAAGACGGAATGGAACAAGTTTATGATGTTCACGCATCGTTTGTTAAAAAAGAGCAATTACTCTATGTTTCATTCTTCTCTTAGACCCATAAATCCTGGTGGGACGATGAGGCAGAAATATCTGAACCTCGACGAAAGAGTACAGTTTTCTTCTTTGATCACAGCAATGAAACTTTGTCCAGAACAACAAGCAGCTAGAGACAAGGGTATTTTGTGTTTTCCATAAACGGATTTTTTAAATCGGAGGAGCAAGCAAGCCAGCCTTACGTGACTAATTTACGTGAAATCGGAACCATAGGGGCATAGATTTTCGTTTCAAACATCCTATATGCATTGGTCGGTATTCGAACCGCGACCGCCTTGGTGAGAAACCAGTTATGATGCCACTGGGCTATCATTCCCCTGTTCCAAAGAAGTAGTATACTAATGTAGATCTATCAGGCTGAGAGGATTAGACGGTAGAGCACTGACTTTCTGAGTCTAAGGTAGCGGATTCATTCCTGTCTCAGTCCAGTATCGAATTCACCAGCCTCATGTCGGTAGATTTACCGGCACGTGAAATAACTCCAGCGGGAAACATCCTGGTACTTTGGCGTTCGCATAAAACCGTAAAAGCAGTTAGCGACGCAGAAATTACAATTACAATGATTATATTACGGAAAATGGTAATTACAACATCATGAAAGGATGTGCCAACAGCGCCCGATGTACGGGTGGAATCGTGGGTTGGTGTGAAGCAGTAACAAGTTCAGGTGCCTCTGTATACATATGTGGACATACAGCTCATTACCAGGTGTGCCATCACCTAACAGAGTCTTCTTTAAATATAACATGCGTGATTACCGTCCACTCCTCTACAATGTTAAGTAGAACACTAAAACCATAAGATTGAAATAAACCCAAACCCCATGGCACTACAGCCCTTGAAGGGCCTTGGCCTACCGAGCGACCGCTGCTCAGCCTGAAGGCCTGCAGATTACGAGGTGTCGTGTGGTCAGCACGACGAATCCTCTCGGCCGTTATTCTTGGCTTTCTAGACCGGGGCCGCTAATTCACCGTCAGATAGCTCCTCCACTGTGCAAAAATGGTGTTAAATGACTTCAAATTGCGTACTGGAAACCGTAATAATTACCAGAGAGCATAGTAAACATCTAAATGTTCTTTCTCTATTGAAATCGATTTTTTAGTTCGAAGGAAATCGTTTGTTTATTATTGCAGCTAGTTCAGTCTTGTGAATAGTTCGCTTCTTCCATTTAATTTGTGCATGTTCATTACTTTTGCCTCATTTGTTCTCGAAGAATGAGTTCAAAACCGTCTATTCTGTTCATTTTCAAAGGATTTTCCCTTCTAGCACGTCATTCACCAAATTATCAAACTAAATCCTATGCCACATCCATGCAACCAAGTTGTTCCCCGCAAACGTGTCCTGTATTGTACACTGTTTAACATCTAAGTGTCTCTATCAAACAAACTCTCTGGAATCGACGCTTATACACTATATCGATGGCTTCTAACCTGTAAATGTCTATCTAGATTAGTGTATACAACTCAACATACCTAGGTAAAGTAAAGTAAACTCGTGTCCTCATCCTGAGGTTGTGCAGCTCTTTTTAGGCACACCCCCATTGGAGGTGAGCTGCATGTACCATTTTAACCACATGCCATTCTTAAATTCCTGGCAGTACCGGGAATCGAACCCGGGCCCCCGAGGACGGCAGCTAATAACACTAACCGTTACGCTACGGAGGCGGACAACATACCTAGGTAATACAAGGTAACAGACTCAATGTATGATTTTATCATTAGTTAACACAAGCTGATACATACTGCTCGCTGACACAACAGGGAACACCTATTGTGCTACAGCAGTCTGGACCATAATTTCATGCTCGTGTAAGAGAATTCCTGCCATGATCTAGTCAGAGCGTCTTATTTGTTGATGATCGGGCGAGTTGGCCGTGCGGTTAGGACCACGTAACTGTGAGCTTCTATCCGGGAGGTATTGGGTTCGAACCCCACTGTCGGCAGCCCTGAAGATGGTTTTCCGTGGTCTCCCATTTTCACACCAGCCAAATGCTGGGGCTGTACCTTAATTAAGGCCACGGCCGCTTTCTTCCCACTCCTAGGCCTTTCCTATCCCATCGTCGCCATAAGACCTGTCTGTATTTGTAGAAAAATCCTTATTTGTTGATGGTTCTATGATTTAGCAAGGATCTGATGTTGGCAAGAATGTAAGCAACCGTATGATTTGTATGTTTGTGAACATTGAAATAGCCTTCTGCATTCAGTTCCTGCGTTGGTGGTAGCTCATACCCACAGATAATATTTTTTAGCGAACAGTTCAAGATGACGTGTCACAGTAGCTCAATTGGAAAACCAATCTCTCGACAGAACAGTGTTCGTAGTTCGATTCAAAGTCACGCGGTGCCACCTACGTTGAGAGTACGACATCTTTAACGAAAGTACATGAGGAAGAAGAGCAGAATGTCACCTCAAGTTAGAGGATTTCACTGGCAATGGTGAAGTTCTTGGATCGAATCCGCACTGTGCTGTGGCAATTATTACATAATGTGTCATCAGATGATAATGCTAAATCCTCTGTCACATCCAGGTAAGTTACTGCTTCGAATGCTATCAAGAAAATATACTCTCTCATACATTATAATAATTATCAAACACTTAAATGTTTGATCGAAGTGACACAACGTATACTGCCTGAACTAATACATGGAAAATCTCTATAAGAATAAATACGGTAGAGAATGTATGCTATTTCTTATTTTATAACTTTTTATCTGTCTTTATAAATAAATAAATAAATAAATAAATAAATAAATAAATAAATAAATAAATCTTAACCGTGCCACTTGCTGATGTGAGTCATTGTCAAACTTGACAATTGTTCTTCCTCCATGTACCCAATGGAAACATTTTGCGGAATTAGCAGAATGTCAATAAATCTACGGTAAATGAAAACGTTATAGTGCAATGGAATATTGAGAATAAAATGTGCTGAGTAACGAAATGGTGAGGGATTGTCTCGATAAGAGGAGACGCTGAGTATCAATACTGACCAAAGGATGCCTGTTTATAGTAACGGTGGCCCGCTAATGACGTGACCCCCAACGCAGACCCAATTAATCACCGCAAAGTGACCAGCTGCCTCGCCCCTTCCTGCCCTTAACCCTGGGCTATTAGATATTGTTAATTCAATTTCTTGCCTCTTCTACTGAGTTCAAAGGGCTGACAGCATCAAAGGATTAACCCTTCTCCCAGCTATAACGAACTTAGACACACTTAATGACCAAAATCACACAACTTTTCATATCTACATTCATTATTACGTTACAAAGTTTCTCATGCGAGCACACTTAATGCGACACATGAATGCACATGGGATACTGGAATACTCGTACCCAATTAGAGTTGAAGTCGGTATTGATTCCTGTCAGTACCTAGCTGACGTTAATAATATAGAATTCCCGTAATAATAATTAATTGCATAGGTACACTTCGTTATTTATTTATTTATTTATTTATTTATTTATTTATTTATTTATTTATTTATTTATTTATTTATTTATTTATTTATCATCATAGTGATACACGTTTTTGGCGACGCTGGTATACAGAAGATAGCGACCATGCTTTTAATTAACGTCCAGACACGATAACATTTCCGATTTTACAAGGAAAAACCATCATCAGAGCTGGAAAATCACTCTGAGGTCCAAATAAAGAATTATGAAAATAGAGGATAGAAAGAAATAAAAAGCATTTTGAGCAGGTTGGATCATAAACAAAATGTAAGGATGCGAAATACCTGTACTCCTTCTAGAAATTGTTAAAACCCTATTACATTACACTGTGGATACTAGAGAAGCACTGAGGAAAGGAATGTTATAAGAACTCATTTGTTGTAAAAGAAAATTATTTCGGTTATTTTCATATTACATAATATCGAGCATGAGAACGACGAGAGACTGAGACTGAGAAAATGAGAAATTTAACTATTACGAACGGTGTTAAAACCAGGGCGGAATAAAAGTGGACAGCAAATTGTGATGACTAGGGAAATACAATAAAATTGCAGGTATAGTAGTGGGTAATTTTGCTCCTAAACCGATCGCACTGGGTTCGATACCGATGAGATTAAATGATATTTCAAATAGATTCAATGCAGGACGGTAGGAAGAACATCCGATTTTAAACTCCTAAATCCGAAACTTACAATTAGCTTACAGCTATATACGCGAGAAGAAGGAGGCGTTGAAAATGGCTGTATCTTATTGTTGTTTTTAGTTTACAAAACTGGCTCCCAATGAAAGCAGCCCTAAAGGACTCAGTATACCCACATGGCAGTAATAATAATAATAATAATAATAATAATAATAATAATAATAATAATAATAATAATAATAATAATAATAATTGATCCGGGATTTCGGTGGTTCAGAGATGGATGAGAAGCGTCCGTGTTGAATGGCTGGACAAGGAATGAACTAGAGCAGAACTTAGCACAGCAAATTTGGAAATTTAATTTCTTTCCTTTCCTTTTTTCTAGTTAAAAATTGATAGATAATCTGAAGAAATAACAAGCAAATAGAACATTTTATTAACGAGCTCGTCAGTTCTAGCTATAACAGGGACTTAGAAGTCCTGGCATCAGGTACAATACTTGAGATAATTATCGATTTGTTGATTTGCATAGAAAAGAGCATTATTGCCCTCGACAGTTACAAATATTTTATAAGAGCAGGATTTGGTCAAAGGAGGTTACACTACTCAGGAGTCGGAGCTCCAAATATACCATAGTCTAGCCTCTAAGAGGCAATCAGTTTCCTTTGCTATACAGAAATTACTCTAGTAAACCCATCGGGTGACCTCACTTCAGAGTGTTCATCCATCACTCCACAATTACAATGACACCAGCACTGTTCCTAAATGGAACCAACACGCATAAACAGTTATCGAATAAACAGGGGCATAATTGCCCATACTCAATGCCCTTAATAAAAAGTTGGTGGCACACAACCGGCCATTAACAAAATGCAAGGAGGCGAAATACTGTATTCCTTATATAAATTGTTAAACCCGAAGTGGGCTTATGGCCCAATGATACAGAGGGTAATCCCGTACTACAAATGAGAAATATTAATGCAAAAACAAGATTTACGAAATTTAAAGGTCTTGAAAACTTTAGTCACTCCTTGCAAGGTTAAATGGGGAACGACAGAGGGTCATCACTCTTTGTTCCCTTACATTACATATTTCCCTGTAGGGAATAGAACAGAGTCCACAGACTTGCCGAAAATTCTACATTTGAACCACCATTTTACAAAATTACATTCAAAGAAAAGAGGTTGAAACCTTCCCCTCAAACTATCTGCAGGAGGTATCACATGTCTAGGTAAAATCTGCCATTATTTTTAGCCGCTGGAACTTCCTCACGCAGGCCTCGCCCCTGCCTCCCTAGGTCACATCGCAATCCTCAAGCACTGGAGAAATTCAGACAATACGGCCCTAAAGTACCCTGCTTTCATAGTACCACAAGGGGAAGATTCCAGAACTCTTTACTGTTAGGCTGGGTTCCTATACACACACCCGATTTTAATTGGCTGGAGACAATATTTCCAAGTTTTTGATAGGTTGATTACAATCGAGGAGGAACCAGCTGAAGTGGTTGACAACTTCGGTACATTAAACAAAAAGTCCTCAGAACCAGGTTTACAAACTTCAAAAATAAATATTACTCTATGAAATAATTTTAGCCAGCGAGAGGGGACAAACAAACCGACGGTACAGACATCTAACTGTAGAAGACAAAAGTTTTTGGGAGTTCACAAGATCAAGTTTGTTTACACAGATGGCCTTGGCGAAGGCACGCAGTTTAAATAGCCGGGGAAGGGTACCCCTGGTACAATAATAATAATAATAATAATAATAATAATAATAATAATAATAATAATAATAATATGAATTAACCTAGGAGGAGTCATTGTGACTCTGGCAAATGGGAGTGAAATGTGTCGTTGCCAACATCTGCAACATTAATCCAACTAGCCTCTTTCACTCCGACTCCAGCACGTAACCTACAAGATGTGCCTCTGTTAAGTCGAGCAACCTAGTGGATGGTTGGGTAACCAATCTCAGCGGGAAATTTAGTCGACGAGCCGATCAGTGCTGGGGGCTCCAAGGCTTGGTAGTAAAAAGAAGCCAGAAAACACCTTGAGTCAACCTCTAGGGCTAACAACCTTATTTGAAAGATGGATGCTCATGCGTCTAAAACCAATTCAAATCAAGTAAGCATGATGGCAAAACATTTCAATAAGGCTACCCCAGGGGGTAAGTCTTCAGATAAATCCCTCGTCGAGAAACCCCCGGCGCACAAGTCTCATTCGGATTCTGGGGGAGACTTGACATCAGGCAAGAGACGAGTCGGAGCGTCTCGGTGTATCCCAACCAGACAGAAACTCAGAACCAAATCGAAAACCTTTCTAGCAACATTCAACATGAACTCCCTTACATAAATTTGCAAACAGAAAACTCTCACCAAAGCCATACATGAAAATCAGATATCCCTAATTGACCTACAAGAAACGCGTTACACAGACGAGGAGACTTTTGAATCTGAAGGTTACCGTTTCTTCAAAAGCAGAGCTCAAGGAAGAGTCCTCAATGGATCTGTCATGCTTGGAACCGCGTTTGCTGTGAGATCCAGAATCCTTAAATCGGTTTCAAATTTCGAACCAGTAAATGACCGATTATCCATATTAACAATCAAATGCGCCAACAAGACATACAGCCTAGTTAAAAAAATTGCTCCCACAAATGACAAGAACAGATCTGATACAAACGAGGTGGATAACTTGTGGCTGGATGAACTGGATGAAAAGCACGCCAAAATTCCCAAACACCATGCGAAATTTCTTATGCGAGATTTCAACGCCCAACTTGGCCAAGAAAAAAAGTACAAGAAAATCACTGAAAAATCCTGCCCACAGAAGAACCAATCAAAACGGCAAGAGATTGGTCTCCGTTTGCGAAAACCATAACTTGGAGATCATGTCAAACCACTTTCACCATCTTCCCAGAAAGCAGAAAGCATGGCGATCTCCTATCCCAACCATCGGACAGTTCCAAATAGATCACGTCGCAATCTCTCGGAAAAACAGTTCTGAGATTATGATTGTTAAGGTTAAACAAGGCTTAACGTGACCTCAGACCACTACATGTCTGTAATTAAATTTAAACCGGTCCCCGAAAACTCCAACAAGACCCCCAAAAATATAATTCACTTTGACAATGATAAACTCCGACAAAAAGTTACGGACTTCCTGGATAAGGCTCGATCGATCGACTGTGACTTTAACAACACCAAAAACCGCCTGACTCAGGCTGCAAAACAAATTGCAGAAGTCAGAAGAAGCAGGAAACATGCCTGGTAGAATGATATCTGTGTTTCAGTCCCCAAGGAAAGGTTCGACCATGGAAACAATATTATTCAACAAAATCGCAAACTGCCTGGGAAATCTACATAGCCCAACGAGCCCAGACAGCTATAAAGTGATCTGAGCTGAGAAACGCAAATATGAAAATCACTTATTGAGAAGATCGACCAAGATTTCAGGGGAAATGAAACCAGAGAGTACTACAAAACGTTCAAAAGGAAACTTACGGGCTATAAACCTCCGTCGCTATGCTTTCAGCGGAAAGACGGTACGTTGGCGACCTTAAACGAACAATACTCTACCATCCTCGCCGACTACTTTAAGTACTTACTAAATTGCGATCAACCCAAAAATCCCACCAAGACCGAAGAACCCACACTCAGATGCCCAGAATCGAGATCACCCAACAAAGAAGAAATCAAGCGTCACATTGCCCGACTAATCTTGATTTTAATAGGTTTGTTAAAGGCATTGCTCTAATTCGTCGGAAATTGCTGTGAAATATAGTGATTGTGGTGAGAATGTTACAGTTCCTTGGAAAGCGATGTTAATAGGAATTAACCCAAGATGGTTGAGTACTATGAAGGAAATAGAACTTTGAACAGTATGGACTATTATAGTCTAAGCATTTAGTATATATTTAATCAGAGAAAGGCAGATTTCCTCTTCTCTGGAATACTACAGTCATGTGCGTATCATCTGATTATGCGCATACCTTGTCATCAAAGTCGGGCGATCGAACTCCGCCGCAGTCAATTTGCGCCTAGAGAAGAATCTGTCGTTTGCGTTCGTTTTAAGGTATGTGATAAATTCAGATGTGGCTAAACCAGCTTTGTTAGCAATCGACTTGTTAGAGTCAGACACATGTGCAAAGATTTTCTATCCATGCACTCACGTATTTTTTTTATTCTCAGCGCCTGCAATGTATCGCGGATTTTGATGCCAACGCTATGGCAGGTTGATGCTTGTATCAACAGTAACGGAGGCCAGTTTCAACATTTTATGAAAGAAAGATTTTTATGTGGTACGCTGGTACGTTCTGTTCCTATGCGTTTCCATGATTAATGCACTAATTTTATAATTAAGTAGAAAATGAGTTTTCACATGAAGATAAAGTGTTTACATATCCATATAACGTACTTCTACGTGTGAGGGAAGTGTCATAACAATTTGGCCGTATAAACCTGTATAAATGAGGTATTCATCTTCACTCACCACTGACCTGCATTTACAGATATCGTCCAGGATCTTCGCTATAAGACCTATCTGTGTCGGTGCAACGAAAAGCCACTAGCAAATATATATCGTCCAGGTATTTTCTTAAATGATTTCAAAAAAGTTGAAAATTTCCCCGTGATAAATTGTAGCAAAAGCAAAAATCACTCTCTGTACAGGCTAAGAAAGCCCTTGGATGGGTAAAAGATAAAGGCTTCCACTACAAGTGCGGTAGAGTGGTTAGCTCTGGACCCGACCGCCTTCACCGCCTCGGCCAGACAGCCACTTTCGTAAATTATACTAACTTAATCTGGAATGGGAAAGGCCTAGGAGTGGGAAGGAAGCGGCCGTGGTCTTAATTAAGGTACAGCCGCGGCATTTGTCTGGTGTAAAAATGGGAAACCACAGAAAACCAGCATCAGGGCTGCCGACAGTGGGGTTCGAACCCACTATCTCCCGGATGCAAGCTGACAGCTGCGCACCCCTAACCGCACGGCCAACTCGCCCGGTAGCTCTCCAATTTTTCTCAATCAATGCTTCCACTGACATAGCGGAACATATCGCTAAGTAGAGCAGCTCTCTTCCATATTTTGATTAGTATTGAGGTAAAACATATATATAGACTACGCATGACCGGCTAGCGAGAGGTGATTGTCTCCTCCTATTTCTCCTTAAAACTCTAATCTCTGCCATTGTCACTATAATGGAAAGGTAAGGTAAGGGTTATTCTGCCCGAAGGCAGGTCCGAACCTCCGCAGAGGTGTTCCTGAGCCAGAGTTTACGTGCGGTAGGGTGGCCAGTTTCTTTCCGCTCCTCCATTCCCTTACGCCCCACCAACAGCGCGTGGCAACCCATCCAACTCCTGACCACGCCCAATGTTGCTTAACTTCGGAGATCTCACGGGATCCGGTGTTTCAACACGGCTACGGCCGTTGGCTATAATGGAAAGAAGAAGCAATAATTGGCGGGAATCGTCCACTATGAAAATCAGTTTTGAGTCGCGATTCTCACGTGACACGTAATTTTGAAGTATGTTGAAGGTTCACTTAAGCTAAATGAGTTAGACGGTAGCGCACTGGCTTTTTGAACCCGAGTTGGCAGGTTCGATCCAAGTCCAATGGTAATCGAACGTGCCGGGTTAGAAGCAAAATTAGTAAGAATAGATTTCGATTGAATGCAAATTGTAAGTTGGAGAAACTTCTGGTTGTGATGCACTATAAGGTGAAGATAAGACTAGAAAAGGGCCAAGTATGAATTAATAGGACCATGGGAAACCATCTTCATGGCTGCCAGTGGGATTCAAACAAACTATTTCCCGAATGTAAGCTAACAGCTGGCTATCATCAGTACTCCTTTCTGTTGTTAATATTACTATTTCCTGATGTGAAAATGGGAAACCATCTTCATGACTGCCGAGAGTAGGGTTCGAACCCACTATCCCCGAATGTAAGCTTACAGCTACGTGATCCGTACCGCTTAGATATCTCACTCGGTATTATTATTATTATTATTATTATTATTATTATTATTATTATTATTATTATTATTATTGTAACGTAATGTTAGTGTTTTGATAGCCTGAAAGCATGTGCTTTTATACCAATAGAAATGAAATGGCGTATGGCTTCTGGTGCCGGGAGTGTACGAGGACATGTTCGTCTCACTAAGTGCAGGTCTTTTGATTTGACATCCGTAGGCGACTTGCGCGTCGTGATGTGAATGATATGATTATGAAGACGATACCAAGCCCCCGTGCCAGCGAAATTAACCAATGATGGTTAAAATACCCGACCCTGCCAGGAATCAAGCCTGGGACCACTGTGACCAAAGGCCAGCACGCTAACCGTTTAGCCATGGAGCCGAGCATACCAATAGAGAAACATAATAACTATACGGTTTGGGGAGGGGAAGGGGGAGGAGGTATTACGGATCACAGTGGGGTATGCAAGACATTCAGATGCATTTATCTCCAGTGAGATCTGATGACAGAATGAGTTCTCAGCTAAAATTAGTCACGAGGGAGTCGGACAAGCCTGTAATCAACCACCTTCATTGTTTACATAGATCATTTACCGAAAGGTATAATAAGGCAGTATGAGTTGTTCAGCTCAGTGGAAATCTTGTTAGCGAGTTACGTTCTGCAGATCACTAATCTTGATTTTAATAGGTTTGTTAAAGGCATTGCTCTAATTCGTCGGAAATTGCTGTGAAATATAGTGATTGTGGTGAAAATGTTACAGTTCCTTGGAAAGCGATGTTAATAGGAATTAACCCAAGATGGTTGAGTACTATGAAGGAAATAGAACTTTGAACAGTATGGACTATGATAGTTTAAGCATTCAGTATATATTTAATCAGAGAAAGGCAGCTTTCCTCTTCTCTGCAAAACTACAGTCATGTACGTATCATCTGATTATGCGCATACCTTGTCATCAAAGTCGGGCGATCGAACTCCGGCGCAGTCAATTTGCATTTAATATGACTTATCCCACTCACTAGTCTTGCTGGTTGATAACAATGCAATATCCCGCCTATCAAAATTTCTTAAGACCTGTATTAATTTAATAATAATAATAATAATAATAATAATAATAATAATAATAATAATAATAATAATAATAATAATAATAATAATAATAATATTGAAAATGAAAACCTACAACCTGTTTCCCAGTCATTGACCGGGTCGGGGATGTAATGAATGAAGCTTATATAGGCTATTAGTACGATTGGGTCGCCACTCCTAAAGTGATTTATTAATGACTGATAGATGCTATGAAATGAGAATAGAGTGTGTTGCTGGAATGAAAGATGACAGGGAAAACCGGAGTACCCGGAGAAAAACCTGTCCCGCCTCCGCTTTGTCCAGCACAAATCTCACATTGAGTGACCGAGATTTGAACCACGTTATCCAGCGGTGAGAGGCCGACGCGCTGCCGTCTGAGCCACGGAGGCTATTATTATTATTATTATTATTATTATTATTATTATTATTATTATTATTATTGGGGAGCGGTTATACACGGGTTCAGTGCGATTATTTCTCGTTCTGTTGCTAAGCTTGCCAACAATCTACAATTCGTACTGTGTTCTGTATGCTATCTAGAAGGTAATATCCGAACCATTAAACAATAATATGAATTTAGGAGTTGGTACCCCTTCTTATTTCCCAAAGTTGGCATTAATAATAATAATAATAATAATAATAATAATAATAATAATAATAATAATAATAATAATAATAATAATAATAATATAATAATAATAATAATAGTTTTATATCCCAATTTCTATATTTTTATAGTTTTCGGTGACGCCCAGGTGCCGGAATTTTTTCCTACAGGAGTTCTACTAACACGAGGCTGGCGTGTTTAAGCACTTTTAAGCACCACTGGACTCAGGTAGGATCGAACCTCCCAACCTGGGCTTAGGAGGTCAGCGATCTATAATAATAACTGTTCTCGTAGAGGTACGTCGGAGATATGTAACATTTAGAACAGTGTAAGGAGCTGAGATGGCACTCTAGGTATTAAATAAAGCTCGAAGTCAGTACTTCAAACACTCTCTGTGGATAACGACCTTGTTGGTAGTAGGGAAGTACCTCATGTCAGGGAGAAGGTCTCTACTTCTTGACTAATGCGTATTCCGTGTAAGACTTTACGACCACCACGGAAGATCGTATAGATCCCTTTTTCTCTCTACATTTAATGGCTCTTTTTTGAAGAGAGAACGTTATGTAGTCAAATTTCACTACAGCAGTACAGAAAGCAATTTCACGTTGAGAATAGTTTTATCTAATCTTCTCATCTTATCCTCATACACACAAATCCTTTCCTCTTCCGAGCCCATCCTCTCAGTATTAATAAAACAGCTGATAGAGCCGACGTAAGCGCAGCACACATGATCTAATCTCTATGCGGCTTTCACTCACTCAGGCCGCTCTAATCTTAACATCTCTAATTGGGATACCGTTGGACGTAGTTATCCTTCAGTCCCATACTTACAGAACTGCCACTGATGTTGTCGGTACTTGAACCATCCTGTCCAACAAGCACATGTATGTGAGATATACCGATGGGCTACGTAACGTAGGTGATCACACGTTTGCCATCCATCGTGCAGTTCGTGCTACCGTATACTGGTATGGTTGATTGTCATTTCTTCTTCTTCTACTTCTTCATCACCTTCTCCTTCTAACGTCTCCACGCAGAATGTTGGTGACCATCATCGAGTATGTGTATCATTTGCGAGTGTTTAAATTTTAAAAAAACCTTCAGATTAGATTTACTAGCACGTTAAGAAATCTCCCTTACGTCATTACGAATTTATTGATATCTATTATTATTATTATTATTATTATTATTATTATTATTATTATTATTATTATTATTATTATTATTATTATTATTATCGAGTGGAGTGCCCGCGCGTGTTGAAGCGATACGGATTTGGAGCCAAGCTCTGCATTCGGGAGATGATGAGTTCGAACTCGTTGGCTAACCCGAGAATTGTTTTCTGCGGTTTCCCATTTTCACTCCCTGACAAATACCGGGACTGTTGCTGTTCATGGGCCACAGCCGATTCCTTCCATCTCCTTACCTATTTTCATTCCCTATCGTTCATCTTCATTAGCTTCCCAACTGTGGTTGGCGGCAGGAAGTGTATCCCGCCGTAAAACTTGTCGTGTAATTTCTCCTCCCCTCACCCCAACTCCATGTCAGAAAATAGGACCAAGTGGTAGACATACACGTATTATTATTATTATTATTATTATTATTATTATTATTATTATTATTATTATTATTATTATTATTATTACACACCGAGCTCGATAGCTGCAGTCGCTTAAGTGCGGCCAGTATCCAGTATTCGGGAGATAGTAGGTTCGAACCCCATTGTCGGCAGCCCTGAAAATGGTTTTCCGTGGTTTCCCATTTTCATACCAGGCAAATGCTGGGGCTGTACCTTAATTAAGGCCACGGCCGCTTCCCTCCCACTCCTAGCCCTTTCCTGTCCCATCGTCGCCGTAAGACCTATCTGTGTTGGTGCGACGTAAAACAACTAGCAAAAAAATATTATTATTATTATTATTATTATTATTATTATTATTATTATTATTATTATTATTATTATTATTTACAGTATGATCATGGTTCCCCATGTAGGCGCAATCCTCGAACTTTTTAATCGTACTTCGTATTAAGAACCTTTAATGTTCAGGTCATGCCAGTCCCGTAGTTTAGAGGTAGGTTTACTGCCTGTTACCCGGAAACCACCTTTAATGTTTAGGTCATGCCAGTCCCGTAGTTTAGGGGTAGGTTTACTGCCTGTTACCCGGAGACCCTGCGTTCGAATCCTGGCCAGTCGATGGACTTTAATTCTGGACTGAAGTCTGTAATGGGGTTCACTGAGCCTCGAGAGACTAACTATTGAGCTGTCTGATATGAGAGGTTACAGACCTGGTAAAGAAATCCAAGCAATACAGCAGAGAATGTCGTCAGGCTGACCAAGTGATACTCCAATACCTGGTGACCATCTGGTTGGGCAGCAATCATCTTGGCAGTTGAATCTTTTAACGAGCTGTTATGGAACTTGGTTGTAATATCAAGTCCATTCACTACTTCCTCAGTTCCCAAAATCTCTGTTCCCTCATGAAGGCTACGTCCTGCTAACCACAACACGATCGCTCGATCTCTCTCTCCATCAATCGGCGGATTTCAGAAAGTGAACAAAACACGATGAGTTATTTCATGAGATTAGTCCCTATTCATTTCCCTGATCTAATCAGCTGGTTTTGCCGTCTATGGAACAGAATACAGAGTGCAGGAAGTAATACCTGACCAGGAGCTGACATAGTCGGACAAGGCTATCTAGACAGCAGTTCATGGTTCGAATCCAGGTCAAGGCGCGAATGTTGTCGCTACCCACAGGAGTGTCATGTGCATAGTATACAACAGTTCACAATCGACCTGACTGGCCTCGTGTCACAGTCAGAGGTACCGCTCCGTCACTAACATTCTCTATAAACGCACACGAGTGTCATCCAGTACCACGCTATTTTGTATCTGAGGTAACATATGTAAACGGAGGTCACATATCTTGACTACGGCACAACTCTACGGAATGTTTGTTTATGAAACAATAGACTAAGGTTAAGCGACCTTCAAGTATATTGCCCGATCAAAACTACCTGGACCTGTCGTGTAGCTGAGCTTCTTGAGCACTGAATTTGAAATTGCGAAGTCGAGTCGAGAGGCTGTCATTGTTTTTCCTTAAGACTGCTTAAATGCGGTAGACTACTGACCAGTACATTTACCGACACGTTAAAAATCCTCTGTCCAGATAAAAGGACTCCATTGAAACAAATCTCTGCACTCACAAGGAAATACCAAGTTTGTATTACATGAAAAAACGATTAAGTTACTCACTGTGTCACTAACAAGCAAAAATTCGTCCATCCCGTTAGTCTTAGGAGATACAGCACCAACTGCTTCATGTACATTAGCTCTGCTTCTCGACAGTGGTGGCCTAACACTTCCCTTCACGTTGTACACGTTACGTAACGTGCCGATAGTTGTCAAATTACTTTCCTCCTCGCACTTGAAATTGCCCGAATTATCACTTTCGCTGGTATTTGCATAGTGTGCACCAACTATTTGGCGGTTGAAGTTCTATCTTGCGCGTGATTGTATTCCATATTTGATTTCTGTAAAGCAACATTATCTTCTAATTCCCCGCACGTCTATATTTTATTCCAACACGGTTTCTTTCTCACCACTATCTGCACCAAGCATCTTCGCCTTCATGTTTCAATTGGAATTCGTAGGCGTCAAGAATGAGAGGGTTCCCGTTTTGCTTCACCATATCAGAATCCACCACTTCCATGGCTGCTTCAACACAGGTAAATGTCTGAATGACTGGCCAGCTGTTTGTGGGCAATAACTGTAGTCTTCTGTTTCCAACCCAAAAGAAACGGATGGAATATATACAGCACCAACTAGAGATAGCTTCAAACTTTAAATAAGATTTTGCTTATCATAATCCTCGTATAACAGCTAAACAAGTACGCTAGCCGCAGCTTGCATATCTAATTTTGATTCACTTACAAATTCTCTTTTAACCTTGGCGAAGATTACATATAGCCGAATTTCCTTGTCGTAGCGCCGCGCTGTCAGATTTCCCTCAATCACCACCAGTGAGGAGCGGGAATCGTAGGAAATTGCACCCTAACCATTACAGTACATCTCTCGTTCAGGCGGAGTGCCGCTCTACAAAGAGACGTGGACCGTTGCACTGTTCAGGATGTTCCCAGACTCGAATGCTGCGGTTGTATGTATCCAGACAGAACCGTAATTCATTGCTGAGCACCACTGGTTGCCATTCAGCATGCTGCCACGCTGTCCATTTCTGGCAGAAGTTCAATCGTGCTCAACGATGCTCATGTTGTAATGGTAGACGTCGTAAGGGACGCCGCCTGGATATGGTACCGTTGAACACAGGCGTATCCTCAGCTGCCGTGACACTTCTCTGGGTGGTGCACAGCGACGTCCGTGGAGTACTTAAAGCCTGCCGCATGATTAAACGATCTTCCCCGCAAGTGATCGCCAGGGTTGACCCGAGCCTTCAAGACGCGTTGTGTACCCTCCCTTTACCACTGCGTCCAATACCGACGCACACTGTATCGTCAAAGGGTTACATGTGTCCCATTCGCGTTTAACGCTGATGTCTCGTGCGGGAGTGACACTACAGGGCGTTTACTACTATGCATCATTTTCGATATTAATTGTGAAAGAACCTGCTGAGATGAACTTGAATATGTGAAGTGAAAACAGTCAGTCTCCGTGTCAAGGTAATTAACCATTCTTCTTTTCCTACCGCTTTTTCCACACCTGTGTGGTCGCGGGTGCGAACTGCATCGCACGTGTGGATTTGGCCCTGTTGTACGGCGGGATGCCCTTCCTGACGACAACCCTATATGGAGGGATATAATCACTATTTCTGTGGTGGTTGGTAGTGTGGAATGTTGTCTGAATATGATAAGCCAGAAGAATTAATCAGAAGAGATTAAAATCCCTGACCCAGCCGGGAATCGAACCCGGGATCCTCTGAACCGAAGGCCATTACGCTGACCATTTAGCCATCGAGTCGGACTCTAGAATAATTAACCGTACACAGTTAGAACCCCTTAGTCCGCCAGGAATCGCACCCAAGGCCCTCTCAACCTAAGGCCAGTAAGCCGACCATTCAGCCAGAGAGCCGGACTCTAATATAATATAATATAATATAATATAATATAATATAATATAATATAACGTTTTGTACATGTGAGATCTCTTGATATCCCTTGTGGATCGGGGTGGTAGAATAGCATCCGCTCTATTCCCTGCCTGCCGTAAGAAGCGACTGAAAGGGAGAATCAGGAGCTCTCAACTTGAGAGCGTAGTTGAGTCTTGTGTCATGCTCCTCACTTTCAATTTCCCTATCCTTCCTCCCTTGGTCACCTCTTGTAAGCTTCCGACCCCAAACGGTATTAGGTTTCCGAGGCCCAAGTAGCCATTCATGTTCACCTCTTCATGGCCCTTTCATTTCACGATACCTTCATTCTTTTAAGTGTTGAACATCTTCCATTTTCCTTCTGATTAGTTTTGATAGAGGGTTTTCTTCCTCTTAAAACAACCACCAGATATGCCTTAGATAAAACTTCAAAAAACATGTGAAGAATTGTGAAATCGTCCATTTAAAGAAGGTCCAAGCCAGGGCCTCTCAGGGTGCATGCGCCTGGTGCATGCATTGCGCACGGTGCAAAAGACAACTTCGCTTGGTTGCCCAGAGTTCGGACCCCCACTCCTCGATTTGGAGCAATAGCGCTGTCTCTCTCTTTCCCCACGCCTGTCTCGCTCGCTCCGCCTGTCTCCCTCTTCCTCACTAGCTCCGTAGCGCTCCAAATCCGAGCCGAGTTGAGCCGAATTGAGCCGAGCTTAGCCGAGTAGCCCAGAGAGGAAGCGTTGGTCCGAGCCGAGCCGAGTGGAACCGATGCATAGTGCACGGAGCTCTTGCGCCTCGATTTGCACGCGTGAAATTTTGGGCGTTTGAGAGGCCCTGGTCTAAGCTACTGCAAATGAGAACAGGTAGAAATAATGAGACAAAAGGAATCGAACAAACAAAAAATGTCCAAGGCTGAGCGTAAGAGAACTGATGGACAACGTAAGGAAGCCGAGGTAACAGATTTCGCCTGCTACATCCGCAGAGAAAAAGTAATCGAATCTATGGGGGTAGGAAATAGCGTAACTTCTCGCCATTCGCAAAACGCAGACAAATTAAAATTGTCTTTCTAAGCATAAACGCTGCGCATTCACTTATTTCTAACACTTATCCAACACCCAACGCCCAAAAGACTAGCGGAAGGGGCTCGAACAACAACCCCTAAACCCTACCCACCTTTTTTGGTGGAGAATACTGCCCTATTTGATTTAAACAATTCACATTTATGGAATTTGCCCCGAAAATTTTTTTGAAAGTCTAAGAAGGATAGAGAATTGAACCAAATCAGTCTATAAACTGACGAAAAACAAAACATCATCATGTTTGAGTTCTTCAGATGTAAGAACGCTGACATTCTGAGTCCAAGTTGGCAGGTGCGATACGACTCAGTTTGGTGGTATTTGAAGGTGCTCATATTCGCCAGCCTTCTGTCGATAGATCTTGCAGAAAAACAACTCTGCCGAGCGCGTTGGCCGTGCGGTTAGGGTTGTGCAGCTGTGAGCTGCATTCTGGAGGTGGTGGGTTCGAAGAATTCTTCCGTCACCGAAAATCTTTGATGTTTTAGTGCGACGTTAAACAAGTAGCCAATAAACATTATTCTGGCACCCCATCGTCTCCGAGAATCGTAAATGGAGCAATTGGAATAAATTAAAGCAATACCATTATTATTAGCATGTGAATTCGCCAAAAAGTATTGCAATTCCGAAATGTTTAGATATTTATAACATTTAAATCAAAGAGGAAGTCTTCAGTATATCTTAGCCGTAGCGGCCTGAGCTAGTTGAAACAGATAAATTTCCGGGTTCCGTACTGATTGGCGGGGAAGTGTAATGTGATTTATATGCTATATACGTGATACATGAGCGTGTTCGCAAGAGGAATCCCATTCTTCATTTAAGGACATTAGAAGGTAGTAATATAGGTGGTCTCTCAGCGGACGAGAATGGTCTACCCTCCGGCTGTTCTCTCAACCATGACGATCGGAGGACGCCCCCGCTTTCACCTCCACCATGCGTGCCGTGAGGATGTGTGCAACCTTCACTTCCACGTTAATGTGGAAACGAGAACAGCTCTCTGATGAGCTAAAGAAATACTCTATCAAGGTAAGGTCATGAGCACAGCCGGCCGCTCTAGAAAAAGACGACTTGCAATACTACGTTCTTGACGAGAAGACAAACTGCGTAGCGCAGTTGGTTTCAGGCTCGTTTTCTAATCTCACGGTTGCAGGGTCTAAATCTGGCGCAACTGGATGGGATTTTAGAGTGCCCCAGACTCTAGATTAATTGGTGCGTTAAAGAGCCTCATTCAAGGGCAAAATCCCAGCACAACGGTATCTCTTGATCCACTGCACTGCTCTGCCAAAATAGTACTAGAATATTTATTAAAGTAAATATTGGGGTAAGCTGTGCCGTGACGCGGCCGCGGTCTTCTTTTACAGTGAAATCGTCGTGTGAGTGGAGAGAGTGCGGAGTTTTCTTCTTCCTGTAGAACCTGTTCTGATCGGCACTGGTAACACCTTTCTGGAATCATCACGAGCTGGTCTTTTTTTAATTGTCGTTTCCTGAAATTCCGCTTGTATAAATTTTCCATAGACGTCGACATTTTCAGATTCTTTCACTAATTCTTATCGTTTTGTCTTGAAGTTAAGTCTTCTTCTTCTTCTTCTTCTTCTTCTTCTTCTTCTTCTTTTGCCGGGCTGAGTGGTTCAGACGGTTGCGGTGCTGGTCTTCTGATCCCAACTTCGCACGTTCGATCCTGGCTCAGTCCGGTGGTACTTGAAGGTGCACAAATACGTCACCCTCGTGTCCATAGATTTACTGCACGTAAAATAACTCCTGTGCGACCAAATTCCGGCACCTAGACCTCTCCGAGAACCGAACATGTAGATAGTGGGACGTAAAGCCAATATTCTTCTTCGTATTCTTCTTCCGCTCTTCCCACACTTGTGGGGTCGCGAGTGCGAACTGTGTAGCACATGTGGATTTGACCCTGTTTTACGGTCGGTTGCCCTTCCTGACGCCAACCCTATGTGGAGGGATCAACCACTATTTATTGTTTCTGTGGTTGTTTGTAGTGTGGTGTGCTGTATGAATATCAAGAGAAGAGTGATGGGACAGAAACAAAGACACAGTCCTCGAGCCAAAGGAATTATTCAAACGCGACTAAAATTTCCAACCCGGCCTAGAATCGAACCCGGGACGCTCCAAACCTAAATGCTGACCATTCAAACAAGAATTCGGATTTCTTAAAGTTATGTATTATAGCAGAACATTCTTATAACCCCTTAAACGTGTTTTATATAGTTCACGATATTCTGTACAAAATCTATTTTAGTCACTTAAATCTATTAATTCCTCTGTTCACTACGCACTGGCAACACGGAGCCGAACGCTCCATAAGTGCGTCATTCTTCATAATGATCTTGCAATGCTATACCTTTCTTCTTAGCGGGCGCGTAAGCTCTCGCTTTGCGTACGTGTGTACACGACTCCACAGTATTCTGCATATTTTATAACGTAATCAAATCTTTCCTGTTTTCATCTCGCTCAAATTGTCAAACTGGCATCCCGATTTATAACATTTATTCAGATCAAAAGTTCGTACGTACCAAAATAGTTTGTATTTATTAGCTAGAAAGTGACCCGGCTTATGGAGGTCTGAAATCAGATAAACCGGGCGAGTTGGCCGTGCGGTTAGGAGCGCGCAGGTGTGAGCTCGCATCCGGGAGATAGTGGGTTCAAACCCCACTGTGGGCAGCCCTGAAAATGGTTTTCCGTGGTTTCCCATTTTCACACCAGGCAAATGCTGGGGCTGTACCTTAATTAAGGCCACGGCCGATTCCTTCCCATCCCTAGGCCTTTCCTGTCCCATCGTCGCCATTAAGACCTATCTGTGTTGGTACAACGTAAAGCAACTAGCAAAAAAAAAAAAAAATTAAGATAAAGTAAGAATTTAAAACTTTTCAAAAGTCTGGGACGTTCAACACAGACATAATTAGTAAAATGGAGAAATGCATTGTGTCTGTGTGTCTTCCGTGGGCAGCTAGATACAGGACTGAGGAAAAGATAAGACAAGTGTTCTGGCTAGAGTGTGGCCCTATATGAAGCAAAGACTGTCGCTGGGAAAGGAGAATGTACGCGTTTGAGATGTGGGTATGACAGAGAATAGAAAGTGAAAGCTGGGTGGACAGAGTGAGAAATGCAGAGGTGCTAAAAATAGTTGAAGATACGAGACGACTGATAAAAGTTAAAATAAATTTGATTGGACACCGGCTGAGATGATACAACTTGTTAGTGGATGCTCTTGAAGTGTTGGTGTGCGGAAAGGGATGAGGAGGACGTAAATGCATATCTGATGATGGGTAATGTAAGGATAAAAGGCAGCAGCGGACAGATGTGTGTGTGTGTGTGTGTGTGTGTGTGTGTGTGTGTGTGTGTGTGTGTGTGTGTGTGTGTGTGTGTGTGTGTGTGTGTGGAGAGCTCCATATAGGCTATATAATATTATGTGTGTGAAAATGAAAATCCACAGCCTGTTTCCAGTCATTCGACCGGGTCAGGAATGGAATGAATGAAGCTCACATCTAGCGGCGAGGATAGGAACTGTGCCGGCTGCCGAAGCCTGTCTCACTCCTCTGGGGCAATGATTAATGAACGACAGATGAAACGAAATGATATTGGAGAGTGTTGCTTGAATGAGTTATGACAGTGAAAACCGGAGTACTCGGAGAAAAACCTGTTCCGCCTCCGCTTTGTCCAGCACAAATCTCACATGGAGTGACCGGGATCTGAACCACGGAACCCAGCGGTTAGAGGCCGGCGCGTTGCCGCCTGAGCCACGGAGTCTCTCTCTCTCTCTGTGTGTGTGTGTGTGTGTGTGTAACTTACAGTATATTTCACCTGCACGACTACCACTCTGTAGAAATGAAAAGTTCCTAACGTACATTACTGAAAAAATTATTAAAGACATTCCAATTCATGTTTTCTTGGAGGATACAGAACGCTTCACCCGGTGGAAGGGGCAGTAAAGTACATTCGGGTTATCCCCTGTCTGAAGTAATTAAGATGGAAACCCTAACGGGCATTCAGCATCGTGACCGCAGGGCCCTAACCTACTCGACATTGCTTACACCTAATTACTCGTAGATCCTATTAGCTTTCAATTATCCTATCCGACCTCCGATAGTCAACTCTTATTCTCATCGGGAGCCGCCGATATTAAGTTAGCGAGGTCTACAGAGCCGTTCATGGTCCTTCCTTTCCCTTTTTTTTTTTTTTTTTTTTTTTTTTTGAGTGTCGGAGTCTTCCAGTTTTACATCTCATTTATGTTGAAAGAAGATGTTTGTCCAGTTATCTCCATTCTCTCTCTCTCTCTCTCTCTCTCTCCCTCTCTCTCCTTTCTAGCCATTTCCCAATTTATTTGGGCTGATACTCGGTATACATTTGGCCCATTCTGTGGTAATCAACAGTGTGGTGTGTTGTGCGTTTAGACAAGGAATTAAACACATGCAGTTAGAATCCTTGGACCGGCCAGGCCCATTGAACCGAAGGCCAGTATATCGATCATTCAGCCAAAGAGCCAGTTGTACATCCCCTTGAAACAATAATCACCACCGCCACCACCAAAGAACCACTTTTAGGGGAGAAATGACTTCAGATATTGGAATGACACACAGTTAGTATAACGACATTATCAGCCTTAATATATGGCTTCCGCGATCGGATCCGGTGCCTCTCGAATGAATAATAATAATAATAATAATAATAATAATAATAATAATAATAATAATAATAATAATAATAATAATACTGTTATTTGTTTTACGTCCCACTAACTACTTTTTAAGGTCTTCCGAGACGCCGAGGTGCCGGAATTTAGTCCCGCAGGAGTTCTTTTACGTGCCACTAAATCTACCGACATGGGGCTGTCGTATTTGAACACCTTTCAAATACCACCGGACTGAGCCAGGATCGAACCTGCCAAGTTGGGGTTAGAAGGCCAGCGCCTTAACCGTCTGAGCCACTCAGCCCGGCGTATGAATAGCTACTAGGTTTGTTTCATAAGGCTAAGTAAGCCATGTTCTAGACTTCAGACTAGAATTACTTTTTTTTTTTTACTATTTACTTTACGTCGCACCGACACAGATATGTCTTATGGCGAAGATGGGATAGGAAATGGCTAGGAGTGGGAAGGAAGCGGCCGTGGCCTTAATTAAGGTACAGCCCCGGAATTTGCCTGGTGTCAGAATTGGAAACCACAGAAAACCATCTTCACGGCTGCCGACAGTGGGGCTCGAACCCACTATCTCCCGATTACTGGATACTGGCCGCACTTAAGCGACTGCAGCTATCGAGCTCGGTATTACAATTTTTGGCCTGGTCAGGAATTCATCCCGAGGCCTCCGAGTATTGTGGCTACTCCGACCACTACTCTTATACCTTCATATCTTCCACACAATATAAATAACATTTGTTTGAGCGCCAGTTGCTTTTTTAAGAAAAACACCAAAATTCGGTAGAGCATACCTCTTATATCAATTATCTCAAGGCGTGAGGTGATAAACTCACATATCTGGCAATATACAGGGATATGGATCAGGACAATATTAAATTACTGTTGCATTTCCACAATTGAGGATTGTACATGGAACTGGAAGCACTTATTATAATTAAAATAAAACTGAGTTTATGACTATAATTTACGTCACAATGAACACTCATTGACGTCTTTTAATTTAACAGAAGAAATATATCGTGAGATTTGCGGTACTAAGAAAAGTAAAATTTAATCTAAACAAAAAAAGCTATTGGCATGAACTTGAAGTGCGATATGATATCGCCGCTGATTACACTCTTCTTCATGTTATGAATGCATAACATATCTGATGCTTTAATTACCTGTTGTCTGCATACACCGCTGTTGAACTTGAAATTCTTGGGAAAACCTCTGAGCTGAAGTCGGGAGCCGTCTGCTGTTATCTTCTTATATAACAAGGAGTTGGCCTACATACCATGTACGCGTGTAGGGAGCTCCAATGTAATTACGTCCATTCAATATATTATAAGAAATTGGAAAATATTATTGAAACATCTTGTGAAGTCCATCCTCACAAGAAGATGATGTTTCTTTATCAGCATAGTACCCGTCTCTGCTCGGATACAACCACCACTTGTAGACCTCCTCGATTATTACAAGACCTCTTGAAAACACAACTCTTAGCTCTGATCATCACACTAAGACCACTTCTTCCATTTGATACATCTGACTGTTATCTATGATCTGAACGATATGAACTGAGCGATATGATCTGAATAATATGAACTGAATACTATCAACTGAGTCCCTCTCCCCATCGTAGCATCACCTTATATCACCTCGCGATGACGACTCATCTCCCCACTCACTGTTCATCCCTTCCACTTCAGCATACACTAGCTGGCGAATACTGACACTTGGTCGCAATCACGTGTCCACGCACTGATGTCATCAGTCAAGCGTTGTCTAAGCTTACCCAAGCGGATCGAGAATGACTAGGCCGAATGCGTCACCGGGAAATCTCCTTGCACAGTTAAACATAGCCTCGATTGCAAAATACTATGCCAGCTCATCTAGCCAAAGTTACAAGCCACAGCATGACAATATGAAACCAACAAATCTCACTTACTACAATACAGAATAATTACAAACATATTCACTTAACCTATGATGAAATACAATAATATCCGTGATACCTAATTATTACAGTCTAAATGATGAGAAACAGAATATATAAAATCTAATGAATCGGGTTAATAATGATAATAATAATAATAATAATAATAATAATAATAAATACTGAATGGAATCTGTAACCCTGTTGTACGGTTACAGTATGATACAGGCTCGTTAACCCTATAGCATGGGACTGATCTACATAGTGTCAAATCAAAATGTGCACATGTTTAATAATAATAATAATAATAATAATAATAATAATAATAATAATAATAATAATAATAATAATAATCTTTTCTTACGGTTTTCAGAGACGCCGAGGTGCCGGAATTTAGTCCCACACAAGTTCTTTTACGTGCCATTAAATCTACCGACATGAGGCTGACATATTTGAACACCTTCAAATACCACCTGATTGAGCCGGGATCGAACCTGCCAAGTTGGGTCAGAAGGCCAGCGTCTCAACCGTCTGAGCCACTCAGCCAGTCATATCTATTCTATGTAATATGGAAATCATATTTAATATGTTCATATCTATACTTTACAACAAGGAAATTTCTAAATGTGTTGTTGATTTGTCTTTTATAACACAGTCAAGACAAATATCTTCTCCAATTCAGTATCGAATCGTGGACTTCCTAAAGGCTCAACAAGAATAAAGGAATTATGCAAATATTAAATACATAATCAAACCTCGGTACTTCAATACCCAAAATACGTTGTTTACGCGTTGATGATTTCGCAGCAATTTTACCCAACGCTGCCCTCGATAATACAAACATTTTCTAGCATGCAATTCCCTCGTACTGTCTTCTCGTGGTGCTGTCACGATTGAATCTCTGAACTGAGTCCATTATCTGTGGCGTAATGCCCCGTAATTCAACCACTTTGGTATTTTCGCTACTCAAGTTACACAAAATGCATGATCGTTCTCTCGAAACGTCGCTTAATCTCTCAGGTCACGAAGGTTCAGCGAATAGGCATGATGAAAGTTTCCAACTGCAATGTTCGTTTCTACTATGACAGGTTTTACTAGCCTCCGTAACGCTCCACGTAACCAAATCCAGGCAAAGCTCTATGTTTTATTAGAAGAACACTTCGAGTAAAATAGGAGGACCTTCCAATAAGTATCAATATCTTGGAAGAGGACAATGCCACTAATAGCGAGGCTATGGTTATTCAGTCCGGCTTTATAGGTAAACGGTTAGCGTGCTGGCCTTGGTCACAGGGGTCCCGGGTTCGATTCCCGGCAGGGTCGGGAATTTTAACCATCATTGGTTAATTTCGCTGGCACGGGGGCTGGGTGTATGTGTTCTCTTCATCATCATTTTCATCCTCATCACGACGCGCAGGTCGCCTAGGGAGTCAAATCAAAAGACCTGCATCTGGCGAGCCGAACATGTCCTGGGACACTCCCGGCACTAAAAGCCATACGCCATTATTATTATTATTATTATTATTATTATTATTATTATTATTATTATTATTATTATTATTATTATTATTAATATTCTTGCGTTCCGGCCTTCTAAGGACCACGTTACAATTTCAATTGTTCCTCCTTAGTTGTTCTTTCCTTTTCTTCCAGTATTCTTTCATTGTTTCACTGTGTTTCTTTTTCCTGTCTTCAGTCCACTTTGTGCCTGTTTTCTTTTCCTTCCTCCTTTGGAATCCTTCCATTTGTAAGACTTTCTTCCTAAAAATCTTTCTTTCCAATTATTATTATTATTATTATTATTATTATTATTATTATTATTATTATTATTATTATTATTCATACATCAATACATCATACTCGGCCATAAAACAGGACGAAATCCAAATATGCGACACAGTACGCACCCGCATATGTGAGAAAATTGGTAGAAGGAGAAAAGTTGGGATATATCCAAACAGAGAATTTCCTCTAAAACTCAGAGGATGTAATCAGCCAGTACTTAAATGAGGCCATTTCGCCGGTAACGGATGTAATGTTCTAATGCTGTGGCTGAAGAATTTCTACAGAACACATCATTTAATTGCTATAGATTCTTCCAACTAGGATTCGTTTGTAGAATTTTCATGAATTTGGTCCTGGAGGCCTTGTTCTTACGTCCGGGAGTTTCATCCTGCCAGTCTGCTATGTGTTCCGACAATCATAAGTGGCCTGTTATTCTCTACCGACTAAAGAGATATATCGAAGCAAGAAATATTTAAAAACAGGCATGTATAAAAATATGTGCTAACGGTCGAAATAGGCAATTTAGAGGGTTTTTGCAGTTTATTAGTCGTAATTTGACCCCTTACTATTTTTTAACTTAAATCTGTAAGTTTAGCAGTTACAGGAACAAATAGGCACTTTAGGAAATATCCCCAGTTTAGGGAAGGCGTATTCAGTTGATGAGGTGTGAGAGATCGCCTGCTTTCCTACAGTCGTATGCGATGTGCAGTGGTAGTACGGCGAGCAGCCTACACATATCGGTCAGTGCTAGCCATGCAGGACAGGGGCTTGCTCACAACTGGTTGCAGGGTTAGCAATTCATTCCTCCCACGCTATTAAATAATGTGGGATCTATCAATTACCTGACAGACAGGTGAAATTACGAATAAATCTACAGTGAGCGAGAAAAGAGAAACTAGGTCCTATGCAACAAAAATACGCCGCTACAACGTAGAAAGCTGCATCAAACGGTATGTGTTAACAACCGTTGTTAACAATAGTCTTTTTCCTTGCTATTTGTTTTACGTCGCACCGACACCGGCAGGTCTTAACGGCGACAAAAGAATAGGACAGCACGAGGAATGGAAAGGAAGCGGCCGTGGCTTTAATTAAGGTACAGCCCCAGCATTTACCTGGTGTGAAAATGGAAAACCACAAAAATCATCTTCAGGACTGCCGACAGTGAAATTCAAACCCACTATTTCCTGAATGCAAACTCACCGAATTATTATTATTATTATTATTATTATTATTATTATTATTATTATTATTATTATTATTATTATTATTATTATTATTATTAACGTTAGTCTGGCTATTCAATCGATGAGCTTTCTTCTTCTTTCTTTACGGTTTCTGTAAGACCATGGGCTGCTTCTTCTTCTTCTCCTCGCAGAACCTCTTCATACTCTCTCTCCTTCTCTCCCGTTCTTCAACGGATATTTTCAGTATCCTCTTCTCTTCTCTGTCCTACTGGTACTTCTCTATTCTATTCCTGTACCTTCCTCTGTCAATGAGCTCTGTCATATCGGTTGGTGTATATTTAATCCTCCATCTCTGTCCCTTCCACCTTGATCCCTATCTCAGTCCAGCAGTTCGACAACCCACTTAGTTCCCGTCCTTCCTCTCGTCCCACACGTTGTGTCCCATACTCCTCTAGTCATTCACTTCATGTGGAGACTCGTTGGCTGAATGGTCAGCGTACTGGCCTTCTGTTCAGAGGGTCCCGGGTTCGATTCCAGGCCGGGTCGGGGATTTTAACCTTCATTGGTTAATTCCAGTGGCCCGGGGGCTGGGTGTTTGTGCTGTCCTCAACATCGCTGCAACTCACACACCACATATAACACTATCCTCCACCACAATAACACGCAGTTACCTACACATGGCAGATGCCGCCCACCCTCATCGGAGGGTCTGCCTTACAAGGGCTGCACTCGGCTAGAAATAGCCACACGAAATTATTATTATACTTCGTGTGGAAGAGTTACCACTAACCCCCAAACTGGAGGAGCAGGACTCCTCAGACAGGTTTAACGAACATTAGCTGAGAGGGAGTAGCTCCAAGGCGCCAGATACTTGCCCTCGCTCATTCCCCAAGAGAGTACAATTTGGTGGTTACCTTGACGAATGGACTGTCAAGTAAAGCGTTTCTTGAATACAAATCTTGCATTTAATCGGCATTAGTGGCCCTTGGAGAGACTCAATAATTGGCCATTCACCCTCTTCCTTCACCTAGTCTTTGGATTAACACTAAACACTAATTTCTAGAGGCAAGAACTAAAAGGTAAAGTACGAGAAGAAATTCAACTTAATTTTAAGAAACTATGGCTGTTTATAGTTAAAAGTATAGATGCGAGACTTACATGAATAAACCTAGTTACAGAAATAAAATACAGTCGTCTAAAATGTGGTTTCTTAGATTAGTGTAAGTATATTCAATTCGCATCAACTATGTTTTATGTAGTTCATGGTATGGAAAACAAAACATGGCCCTGTTTCATGAGGGTACATACATTTGCAATACTTTCAGCTCACTAAACCACAAAAATGTTCTTCTGTACAAGAAAATACGATCTATTTCTCATGGGGAGTTCGCACATCAATCATGACAAACATTAATATAGGTTAGCACGTCCCCTCGCCAGGATACAGGCTATAATCTGTCATAGCATCCCACCCACGAGATCAGCCTGCCAGCCTTGGTCCAGAATGGTCTAATACTTCATAGATGATTCTGCGAAATTCGTGCAAAAAAACGTGGATTATCTGAACGTTCAGAAACAGCACGTTTCCATCGGTCCAAGACATGTTCCATGTGGTTGATGTCTGGAGAACAGGTAGGCCACTCCATTCGGGTTATCCCAGCATGATGAGAGAAGGTGTTAACGAGAATTGCACGATGGGCACGCGTGCCATTATCCATTATAATGAAGTCCTCTCCAAAGCGCTGGTGACGCAATGAACAACCACGATAGATGTACGGTGACCCCATGTAAAGCCACTCTATAATATCACTGTGCCACCACCTCGTTGCTCACGAGTGACACTGTGTTGGAGGCGTGCGATATTATCGGCTTACCCTCAAAGGCGTCGTATGCCATAGTCAGGGGTCAAATAGATCCGACAATCGACAATAAACAGCACCCTCCGCCAATCTTGGGATGTATATGCAGCATAATTTTGTCCCCAACTGTAACGGTCCACATACTGACGTGACGTACAAGGTTTAACTCCTCACGGTCGTCGCGAATGCAGATTCCAATCATGCATCCTTCTCCCGACAATCTGATTGGACACACGACAACTTGCAGACCCCACGAACTCCGAGTTCAGTTCCGCTGCACTCAGCCCTCGGTGTCTCCGAGCCAACAGGCGAAGATAGCGATCATCACCCGAAGTTGTCGCTTATGGACGGCCTGTGGGTTACGTCAAGTCATTCAGAACCGATTCCATACCTGAACCACATCACTTTGCTTACGGTGCACATGTCTAGCAACTTCCCTTCTTGATAAGGCTTATTGCCGCAACGTGTTTACGCAGACCCGTTCAACGGGCGACAGTGTCCTTCGTAGTTCACGCCTCTAAAAGCTTCCTTACTGATGCTCCTACTTCAACAGAAATGCCGCCTCCCGTTCGAGTGTGGCGTTATACCCGTAGGTACCGCTACATAGCGCTATGGGGATGTTTGCTAAAAACTTACAGGCTGGCTACCCGATATGCGCAGGAATTGTATTACTAGCAACATACAGACACGACATATCGGGGTGATGCAACACTTTTGTTGATGTGTATAGAATACCAAAATTTGCCCTTGTCCTAATGGAAGAAGAGGCATTGGTCGACCAATAAAAAGATTATTCGAATTCTGAGGTTTGGAGAACAGTCTTAATAGTCAATCCATGAAGTGAAAGTATGTACGTAAGAAAGTAAGTAAATAAATAGGTAAGTTATTATTATTATTATTATTATTATTATTATTATTATTATTATTATTATTATTATTATTATTATTATTATTATTATTATTATTATTATTATTATTATTATTATTATTATTCACTGCCACAGTGGTTGAGCCTCTTTATTCCCAGGGCAAATCTATCGGTTTAGAATGGCCTGTGGGTTACGTCATGTCATTCAGAACCGATTCCATATCTGAACCACATCACTTATGTAGAAACAACACACGCAGTAGGATGGGTATCTGATCTTGAAACCCACGTCAAATAATAATTTAACCGAAGTTTAGATATGCTCATCCTCCCTGAATTTAGGATATCGACTGAGGAAATACCTGCATTTGGCCGATTTATATATCGGAGGTGGTGGTGGTTTTAACTTAAGAGGCAAGGGATTTATCAGCCACTTGCCTTAAGTATACAATCTTCTGATAAAATCAGAGATCCCTCGTATCAAAATACATGAAAGACATATCGCCTGAAATGTGTATTACCTACTGTACATATACCTGTTTCAGGCTGTTGGCAATGATAATTAGAACGATGCGTAGGCGCAGAGCAATTATTGCTACTGGTCAAGGCGGACAGAATTATAAAGAGCAGTCAAGCTCACTTTCACAATAACGTGTTGAGACCAAGTAATATGGTCGTATTTTTCATATATAATTGTGAATAAGTAACACAGAAAACAACAGAGATAGCAAGCAGGCAAAACATATTATACTTTTAATTTTAATCGAGAATCATAAGCTCCATGACCTACAGTTTTATGTAGAATTCGAACAATGGGACGTGACTCTTGGGCTACACCTCTTATTTTCAAACCTCTATGTAGTGTAGTTGGCAACGTCGTCACCTTCTTTTCTACATCTCTGATCTCATCACAGACGGCTGGCATTCAAGTGCGCTACAATATCTATCAGATGATTTATTGGTGCATTTAAGAACCTCCTTTTTGGATGAAAATATGACATTGAGATATCATTAAATTGATTATTATTATTATTATTATTATTATTATTATTATTATTATTATTATTATTATTATTATTATTATTATTATTATTATTACTTCTGCTTCGCTTCGGCCGGTTGTGGACCAAGTTATCCTTGAGTTTTAATTATTTCCCAGTATTCCTGCATTCGCTTTTAGTGAGCCTCCTTTCCTTCATCAGTCCACTTCTTGCCTGTTTCGGCCATTCTTGGTATCCCTGGTATGCTCGAACTTTTTTCTGGAGAGGAACACGTTCCTGAATATCTTTCATGTGCGATCCCTTTTCTTCAAGGTCTTTTTCAATTTCGGTGAAGCAGGATCCCTCATTATCTTATTTACAAAGTAGGAAAAGATTCGATTGATCAATTTCTGCGAGCTTATACGTGTTATGTGGTCAAAAAATTTATTCTCCGTTTCCGAGGTTTTCCGTTATCCTTTCTCTCATTGGTCCTAGGATCTTTCTCAGGATTTTTCTTTCTTTGGCTTATAACTTTTCAATTACTTCCTTCCTGTTCAATGCAAGGCATTCTGCTGTATAAACGGGACGAATGACAGAACAATAATCCCTAAGCTTGGCGTTCATGGACACTGATCTTTTGTTGCAGATATCTCTAGTTAGCTGGTATGCCTCTTCTATCTTGTTGATCCTAGGTGTGAATGTTACATTCTCACACTTGTTAGGTTCTATCCACTCGCCAACGTACTTAAACTTTTCTACGCATTTGGCTTTCCCCTCTTCTACAATTAACACTGCAGGAGCTGGTTTGATATTGGTTATGAACGCCGTTTTTCTGAAAGGGGATCTGGAGGCCAGCCTTTGCTGCTTGGGTTCTAAGTTTGTTGATTTGCTTTGCAGCGGTATGTACGAAATCAGAGAATATCGCAAGATAGTCTGAAAAAGCTAGCCAATCTATTATTATCAGGCCAGTTCTTTTGTATCCTATTCGCAGTTCAGTCTCTAACTCGGCCTTGTACATCTCTTTGCGCTCCAGCAACGACAGGAATTTTTACCCTCATCTGAGGGCTGATTGTAGGTCCACTCGTCTCACGTGACAACTGAGGTGTTACTTGATGGTGAGACAGTGGTCATAGTGAAGAAAGTCAAGAAATACGGCCGAAAAGATTCATTGTGCTTGCCACGTGTCAAGTTTTTAGGTTGAGTAGCCCATCAGGGCGATAGCGCCATTGGCTGTTCTTTTGTTCTGTTCTCATTTTTCGAATACCCTGGCCGTTTCGATTTTCTTCTATGATTAGTGTTAAGAGGGAATCGTTATCTCATTTTACGTCACGTTGAAAGAATAATATGCACCATAAGAGTTCATTAACATGGCACTAAATCTACTGTCATAAACTATTAATTGTCAACAGACTGGGCCGAGATTCGATCTCTCGAGCGAGAGCTGTGTAAGGTGTTCTCTAAGATATTACGCTAGCTACTCAGTCTGAAGAACCTTAACAGCACTATTTTATCTTCAAGTGACAGACGATATCGTGACCAAGGTCATGGGACCTCTGCTTTTACGTGCAAAATCTAATGTATTAGCCGGAAGTCGAACCACGACCATCGTGGTGAGAAGTCAGGGATGCTGTCGCTATTGTATTACTGCCCCCCGGAACAGCTACAGCGACATGATTATAAAGGCTTGTATTTTTGCATCGTCATTGTTTACGAGACCTTCATATGCAATATAAACGCGAAACCAACGATTTTTCAAATATGTATTTTTTTTATTTTTGTTCTGGAGACTTAAACCGAGGAGTCTGTGAACTCTTAGACTATCATGCAGAGATTAGCATGTAGCTGTACAATGTATTTGGGGTCCTGCTGACAATGAGCAAGATATTTCAAATGAATATAATTTACTTGTACATGATAGGAAATACGGATGACAAACAGACAGACGGGTATTGTCTATGATTTCCTTCAACGGTGTTAAGCCTACTGATTCATGAATATAACTTCAGTTCATTTTGTATAGTATTTAATTATACTGTATTATTCTCATTGTGCATCTGTACAAATTTGTTCATTTTTATATGTTATGCTTTAGGTTATAGCAATTTAAAATAAATGCAACATTTCATTATACTTATACATCTTCATGTTATTGTTAGCTCTGTAAAAATGTGATTTCAATTTTACATTAATATAATTAAGGTACCTTGTCTATTCATCAGAATTAACTCAAAATCGATGTGCATCTTCAAAACGCTACATTAGAAATGTATCAACATCGTAAAGTACTAAACATGCTGATCATAATGTGTAATTTCTGATTTCCAAACGTTAGGAATAATCATTCTAAGTAGTTCTGGATGTATCTAAGAAAATGAATAGTATGATCTGGTCATCACTGTTCATCCTTATCAATCACAGGAGAGTACTTGGATTTAGGCACGAGTCATAAGAGCGTGGTGAGTTTTAAAGAAACTTCTCGTAGACCACTAGTACAGCTGTAGGACACTATACTTTAATTCATCACTTTCAAATATCCGGCTTGTATAAAATTTGCAATGAAGATAAGCATTTCCCATTATTCTAACAACAGCATCATGGATTTATTTTCCTACGTAAGTAATCAATTATTATTATTATTGCTATCTGGCTAGGAGGAACAATAGCTCTACCTCGACGATAAACACATCAGTCACCTTCATCTATCAAACTTTTCCCGTCCAACGAGAGTCAACGCTTTGTTTATCGCGGCGGCGGTAGTGAAAGGTGTACGGAACAGCCAAAGTCTGTCCCAGTCCCGTAAGTATCTGTGAGCTCGCCTATAAACTTTCTTAATCCGACAGCAGTTCGTTTCCGGTAAATAAGGAAATCTAACTCAAGCGATTTCATCTTTGTTTTCGGATTTATAGTTATTAATAGCTGTGATGATTCTGTCTGAGACCAAGATAGGACGGGATATACAAACAGAAACTGATGATACATACAATATATTCGATTACAGTACATTATTATTATTATTATTATTAGTACTGAAACGTCATAGAAACAGAAATAGAGCTTTGGCGACGATTGGATTGAAAAGGGCTAGGACTGAGAAGAACGAAGTCGTAGCCATTAAGGACAGCTTTCTGCTTTCGGTGAAAATGGAGAACTATGGATAACTATCTTTGGGACTGCCGAGAGATCGAAATATGGTGTTAAAAAATAGTGTTTAAGGTGAGTCACCAATGAAGAGCTACTGCATCAAGTTAGTGAAAGGAGAATTATTTGGCGAAATTTATCGAGAAAAAGAAATAAATTGACGGGAAACTAGCTCAGACATACAGAAATTCTTTAGCTGAATTTAGGGAACGTCCAAAGGTGTGAATCAAGATCAAGACACGAGTATGACAAACAGATTATAGTAATGTGGGATAAAATAAGTACGTAGAGATGAAGAATGCCTTTGCTGACAGGACCTAGTGTTTACAGTGCACTATGTCTTCTGGGATGGGCTAGAGCAATATTGTTACTTTCATCGATCTGTACCGGGCGAGTTGGCCGTGCGCGTAGAGGCGCGTGGCTGTGAGCTTGCATCCGGGAGATAGTAGGTTCGAATCCCACTATCGGCAGCCCTGTAAATGGTTTTCCGTGGTTTCCCATTTTCACACCAGGCAAATGCTGGGGCTGTACCTTAATTAAGGCCACGGCCGCTTCCTTCCAACTCCTAGGCCTTTCCTATCCCATCGTCGCCATAAGACCTATCTGTGTCGGTGCGACGTAAAGCCCCTAGCAAAAAAAAAAAAAAAATCATCGATCTGTCCCAGCTTTATCCTTGGCTTTGACAAGATGAAAGTGACTGAGGTATGAGTGATGCTAGTAATGCCATTCCTTATGCAGCCAGTCCCTGTTATGAATGGTGTGAAAATGTTGCTCATAGGGTCAGTTGGTGCATGCATTTCAGTGGGCTTGGCAGACTGATACGTAATACCAACTTCTGGCTCGGTGAGGAAAGCAACGGGAAACTACCTCACTCCTCATTTCCCTAGTACGCCTCTTCAGTGATGCCTAGGCTATTTATGACAGCTGATGGCGGAGCTGTTGAGGATCCAACCAGCCTTCGGGCTGAGGACTAAACATACATAGAGATGAAGAGGTCAGCTTTAGGGGAAGGGAACATGGTCATCGTAGTGGCTTAGCTGCTGACATTCCATTTCGAATCTCAGTTGATCCCGGGTGGGAATTCCCACCTGAGAAATCAAACCGCGTCAGGAACGGTATCCGGTCTTAAACTCCCATCCATAGTCAAAATTATTCTTCCGGCGACTCTAAAAATACATGAGATAAGAAAGTTCTAAGAAGAGGTCATCTCAGGATGTAGTGGGATGGAGTTCAACATTAAACCAGTCTATGGACGGACAACCAAAACAAGAACATCCCAAAATAACGCAAATACTGATAATTTTTATTATAAATAAAATGTTACCAAAAGCTTATTACAAAATGAAACACAATCACTGATAATGGCGGTGGATCAATGGTGATCAGACTACAGAAACTGATGATCTGAAGAGAGAGGAAAGTAGGAAGTTAAACACGCTGTACTCACCTCAGCGACGGGCACCAAGCTCTGTTCTTCTCTAACAATTTCACAGTCTTCAGTCTCGGCATCCACAAACTCTTCCTCCGCCTCATCCGCATCTGTCTCGTTAGTCCCGGGCTGTTCGATTTTGTCAGTGACTTTGGCAACGGGTTCATCAGGTGGCTCAGTTTTAAGGATAGTGAAGCTCGTCCCGCCTTCGGTTCGCGAGTCGAGCACATCCCCGGGCCCATCGAGACCAGGTCTCAGCGTCTCCACAGCCTCGGACTGGCTGGGACACAAGAAATCATCCTCCAGATGAAGAGCCTCCACCTTTTCCTCCAGGGCGCCCTCGTCGAACACTTCCACTCCCTGTTTAATTTCAAGAGGCAGCGGGCAGGGGCTAGTGGCGACTGGCGTGGTCTCCGCAACATACCTGCAAACAGTACCAAAATACATCGATCAGATATACAAACAAACCTTCGAAGAGCATAATTGAATTTGGCCGTCAGTCAGCACCATACATTTTAATAATAATAATAATAATAATAATAATAATAATAATAATAATAATAATAATAATAATAATAATAATAATAATAATAATAAATAATCATAATAATAATATATGCTCATTCCACAGTCCGAAGGTTGGTTCGATCCTCATAATATACATTATCCGGTTTCCTAGTTAGCCTAGGCATCACCAAAGAGGCGTACTACCTTCCTATACCGAGCCACAAAGTGTTGTTACATATAACATTCATCACAGGGTCTAACTGTGTTGGAAGTGGTGTTGATAACATTGCTAGTACCTCATTCAATTTCATATTGTCAAAGCCAAGGATGAGAGAGGCATAAAAATGAAAGTAACAAGATTGATGTACGATTGTAGTCCACACCAGGAAACACAGCACACTCTGCACACTGAATCATATCACAGATGAATCTGGATATTTAATAATAATAATAATAATAATAATAATAATAATAATAATAATAATTGTAACAATAGTACGGCCTCTCCCTAGTTGTAGACATCCCTTCTAATGCCTGTAAATTGTGAAGTCCTACGGAGACGGGCTGAACTGAATGATGTTTTAACTAAAATTCATGTTCATTAAAATATGTCACTGTTATCGTTTCTGAGTGTCACTTACTACTGTGGACTGTATTCAGCTTAGTTGAGAATTGATTCTGTTTTGGGGTTGGCACATACTGGCTTGAGTAATTTGTTTCTAAGTTGCGCAATAAGTTAGGCAGAAAATTGACCTGAAATGTGAACTGCGTGCGGCGACGGATAGGGTTCCTAGGTTGTATTATGTAGGTTTCTAGGCTGTCTGCGGACGGAGTGTAATTCCCTAGAGGTCACTACGTAATTTAAGGGCGTACAAGTGTGTACCCTCCTTTACCTTATCCACTTTGCTTTCTGGTGACTAAACTTTCGTAAACTCCACTTTCTATCCTAAATTTCGAACTTTAACTTTCTTTCTTGTCTTCGTCACCACGTAGTACGGCTTATCCTCTGTGTCACCGGGCCTTCTGCTCCATTAGGTTTTGTGGCAAGACATATCACGGGATCGCTTGAGGTGTTCGGTATCTTATTTCATTTTGTTCTCGGTCTTTCGATTAACCTTTTATTTTTCCATTTCTTAGCCATCTCGTACGAGCTTAGGCTCCTGTTTTCTGGATCTTTCGATCCAAGCTTTTATGTGGCTCTCCTATTAACTAAGGGCGGCGAATATCCGTGGTATAAGAGTAAATGAGATTTCAAGTACGAGGGGGATCAAATATCAACTAGATTTTACTTTTTATTTAAATTCATTTATTGAAAAATACAAGGCAATTACAATTTATTTTTCCACACAGTTTGCTGCTTTGGAAATGCATATGTTACACCGTATGGGCAGCTTTTTGATGCCCTCATCGCAAAAGAACAGGGTCATGTCACCAGCCAGTTGCGCACGAAGTCTTCCACACTCTCGTCAGCTTCAAATCGTTGCCCTCTAAGAGCTTCTTTAAGCGGTCCGAAAAAATGGAAATCGCAGGGCGATAAGTCCGGTCCGAAAGGAATATGATCTAGTGTAGTCCAGTGCATTTCCTGTAACTTGGAGACAGTTAGAGCTGCAGTATGGGGCCGCGCATTGTCGCATTGTGATGATTCCTTGACAGCTCCCATAACTGATTCCGACTTGTTCTGCAATTTCTGATACTGTCGCCCGTCGTCAGTTAATTATGTAGGTTTTCGTCTGTAATGCTGGTCCAAGGACGGCGATCGTGTTGCTTATTTTCCACACGTTCTCGTCCTGCCTTGAACTTTTTATGTCGGGCAAACACACGCCACCTTGACAATATTTGATCACCGAACTGTGCAGTCAATCTCTAGCAAATTTTCGCCGCTGTAACTCCTTCACGAACAAAATTTTTTATAATTGTGCGTTGCGCAGTGGAGGGGTGCACCTGTTGCTCCGACATCGTGAGCGTTACTGACGAAACGGCGGGAAATGTCTAACAGGACGCTCTCCCCACTCCTAATGGTCCCGTCTGAGCATAGCAGAAGCGCGGGGCTAATCCTACCAACTGTTGAAGTTCAGGAAGAAAAATCCCGTTTATATTTGATCGACCTTCGCATAATTAGAGGTACCTGATGTGAATTCTCGGCCTGTTCGTCCAAGGAAAATTGAAACTGTAGTTCAGGGTTCGAGACCCTCCCAATATGTAATCATCTGAAGCTGAGGGTTAGATTCACCTCTTATTGTAACTTTGTTTTGGAAGTTCTGGTTCATTTCTCAGATTAAACAAAGTTTAAGTTTCGATTACTCCTTTGATGAGTAAATTTGTTAGTATATAAGTTGCCGAAGATTTATGCAGACCTGTTGGTCTGGTGAAGACTTACAAAGTCGCGTGTTGTCAAATGGGAGCTTTCTCTCCCCCTGTTAAAGGTTACGATGTTGTAAATATCCTTCCTGTATTCTATGTTCTGATATTTTTTGAAATTGTTAGTATTGTTTTGAAAAGAGAGTAGCAAAGAAAAGGAAATATAATATTGAAAGTGCATTTCAAATATACACTGACTGACAGAGCAAATGCAACACCAAGAAGGAGTGGTCAGAACTTTATGCCAATTGCAGGGTAGACTGACGTCACTGAGGTATGCTCATGATGTGAAATGCCCCGCTGTGCTGCGCACGTAGCGAAAGATAAATGGGACACGGCGTTGGCGAATGGCCCACTTCGTACCGTGATTTCTCAGCCGACAGTCATTGTAGAACGTGTTGTCGTGTGCCACAGGACACGTGTATAGCTAAGAATGCCAGGCCGCCGTCAACGGAGGCATTTCCAGCAGACAGACGACTTTACGAAGGGTATGGTGATCGGGCTGAGAAGGGCAGGTTGGTCGCTTCGTCAAATCGCAGCCGATACCCATAGGGATGTGTCCACGGTGCAGCGCCTGTGGCGAAGATGGTTGGCGCAGGGACATGTGGCACGTGCGAGGGGTCCAGGCGCAGCCCGAGTGACGTCAGCACGCGAGGATCGGCGCATCCGCCGCCAAGCGGTGGCAGCCCCGCACGCCACGTCAACCGCCATTCTTCAGCATGTGCAAGACACCTTGGCTGTTCCAATATCGACCAGAACAATTTCCCGTCGATTGGTTGAAGGAGGCCTGCACTCCCGGCGTCCGCTCAGAAGACTACCATTGACTCCACAGCATAGACGTGCACGCCTGGCATGGTGCCGGGCTAGAGCGACTTGGATGAGGGAATGGCGGAACGTCGTGTTCTCCGATGAGTCACGCTTCTGTTCTGTCAGTGATAGTCACCGCAGACGAGTGTGGCGTCGGCGTGGAGAAAGGTCAAATCCGGCAGTAACTGTGGAGCGCCCTACCGCTAGACAACGCGGCATCATGGTTTGGGGCGCTATTGCGTATGATTCCACGTCACCTCTATTGCGTATTCAAGGCACGTTAAATGCCCACCGCTACGTGCAGCATGTGCTGCGGCCGGTGGCACTCCCGTACCTTCAGGGGCTGCCCAATGCTCTGTATCAGCAGGATAATGCCCGCCCACACACTGCTCGCATCTCCCAACAGGCTCTACGAGGTGTACAGATGCTTCCGTGGCCAGCGTACTCTCCGGATCTCTCACCAATCGAACACGTGTGGGATCTCATTGGACGCCGTTTGCAAACTCTGCCCCAGCCTCGTACGGACGACCAACTGTGGCAAATGGTTGACAGAGAATGGAGAACCATCCCTCAGGACACCATCCGCACTCTTATTGACTCTGTACCTCGACGTGTTTCTGCGTGCATCGCCGCTCGCGGTGGTCCTACATCCTACTGAGTCGATGCCGTGCGCATTGTGTAACCTGCACATCAATTATTCGTCCGTGCCGTCTCTGTTTTTTCCCCAACTTTCATCCCCTTCGAACCACTCCTTCTTGGTGTTGCATTTGCTCTGTCAGTCAGTGTAAAATTGACCATCACGCAAACAGGCTTCGTAAAAACGTGGCAAAGCACTGGTTTTTTGTCGTAAACTAAGGAAAACTGAAACAAATGTAACATTGAGGAAAAATAATAATTGTCTTTATGTCAGAAATTTTGAGAATACGAGGACTAATCTTAGGACGTCATCACTTGATCTAGTTACTTTACATAGAGTGAGTGCTGTATGATACCTACCATGATGTGCTTGAGACTTCCCGATTGCCGCTGTTGGTACGCCGCTTAGAGCGCCGTCTTCGAGGAACCTCCTGGACAGTTTCAGAGGATGCTGTCACGTCCTCCTCCTTGCCGAGAGCGGCGTCCTTGCACTTCTTCAGGTAACTCTTGACACGCTTCGCCTTGCTGGACTTACGGAGGGTACCGGACGACTCCGTGACGTCGAGGGTAGCAGTGGCCGTGGAGGACACTTCTGGTGCAGGTGTGGCGGTGGGTGAGTACACGTCGACTCGTTCTTCCCACCGCCCCGCTGCACCTCCAATGGCCTGTTCATCGGACGGGTTCACCTGGAATGGAAAGTAAATCAGTTTAGAATAAATTTAATTCATGTGGCATATAACAATGTGTGCATCGGAGGCTCTGTAGCGTGTGAGTATTAGTGTCCAGGTCTTAAGTTTTGTGCAATAAGTTTTAACTTCTGCGAGGAGAATATAACAGAAGAAGAATTCTCCCTCGGCAACAAAGTCTTGAGTTAAACTCAACAAGTGACAATGTTTTGGAATTGACAAACCGAGTAAAATTGACTCAAGAAAGAAAAATATATACTTCAACAAGTAGCAGATCAGGCATTTGATATAGGACTACACAGCCAACCATACAACAAAATGCATATTGGCAACAAATGTCTAGAAATCAGATGAAAATACAAAATGATTATTATTATTATTATTATTATTATTATTATTATTATTATTATTATTATTATTATTATTATTATTATTATTATTATTATTATTAATTCGTCCTTCGGTTCCTATAATCTCAGGTTCGATTCTTTACCGGGCCGAAATTTCAGCCGCGTGTGGTTAACTCCTCTGCCTGGGAGACTGGAAACTAACACCACTTCATTTACACTGAGCACATCAAATTACAAACCACAACAGATACGGGTAATAGTTTAATACGTCCTTCCTCATAGTGTCGGCTTTGCGAGACAGACATTACTGTACAACTAGACTTAGGCCACGTGTGACACCGATCGTTCCTGCGATCCTATCAGGCTGTGCGGAAATCGGCAGAGAAAGAACATTATTATTATTATTATTATTATTATTATTATTATTATTATTATTATTATTATTATTAAGTCAAATCAAAATCACTGTATTTGTAAATGAGGTGTCTACCTCGGTGGCAAATGATACACAAAAATACATTATTTTCAAGCACTAAATTTACACTAAAATTTTTCTATTAAACACCTTATTTTTAATAAATTTATATTATTTTCAAAATTCTTCTCATAATATCTCCTATGCTTAAACACATACTTTTTTTTGCTATTTGCTTTACGTCGCACCGACACAGACATGTCTTATGACGATGATCGCATAGGATGGGACTAGGAGTGGGAAGAAAGTGGCCGTGGCCTTAATTAAGGTAGAGCCCCAGCAATTGTCTCGTGTGGAAACCATCCTCAGAGCTGCCGAAAGTGGAAGTTCGAATCCACTATCTCCCGAATGCAAGCTGATAGCTACGTCACATAAACCGCACGATCACTCGCTCGTTTTATTTGTGTTGTAAATTACTGCAATTGTGCTTGCGATTGTTATCGATCATTATCACATGGTGGAACACTTGCTTTCAAGAACGCTATTTCGTTTACAGAATAAGACCGGTCATTTAAACTTCAAACTATGGAAACTTATTCGTTTAGTTTCCTGTAATTGACTTCTTTCTAGTCTTTTCCTAATTTATAAGGGTCGGTACTTGATGTGGATTTCGTCCAGTTTTACGGCTGGATGCCCTTTCTGACAGCAACCTCATGTGGAGGTATGTATTCACTGTGGTGGTTGATAGTGTGGTGTGTTGTACGTATATAAAGATGAGTATACTGAGATGAACACAATTACCCAATCCCCGTGCCATAAACATTAACCGTACGAAGTTAAAAATTCCTGTCCGGCAAGGAATCGCACAGGGGCCCCTGAACCGAAGGTCAGTACGCAGACCAACCATCCAAGGAGCCGGACTTTTAATTTTATGCAATATTAATGTAAAAACAGCTCCGTTACAAACTGTTAATTTAATACCCCATGGTTTCTAAATTTTGAACCACTGCAAACCAAAACGTGAAAATTGAGACCTTATATTAATTATGTCAACGATGTTCAAGGACATGAATATTGAATTTCAGTTACTGCTTACTCCATACCTTTACATTTCTTTCGTTTAATTACTCAGCATTTTGGCAGGACACAGTAGTTTCTGCATACAACTTAGAGTTGATGAAGGTATAGTCTAGAGGGAATAATCGTTGTGAAAGCACTCCCCCGAAGATGTGCTTCGACCTGTCCCATTTGTAGACTTGGAACATATTTTACTAACTGCTAAGAGTACTTTAAACGTAAAATCAGATTAATCTTACTCTTGCTCTTCTGGATCTCGGCCATCAACAGATAATTAATCACCGATAGCAGAATAAACACGGTCCGGTCCCATCCTCATTCTTCCGTCAGGTTTACAGCTCACATGGTAAAAGTTGGCCGTTAATTTAATTTTGATGGATGGAGAATTGCTCATGCATGAAATTAACGCAGTCCAACTTCATCAGATTTGAACTCTCCATCAAGCTGGACACAGATATAACTCGTGAGGCCAGGGAGTAAACTTTCATCGTCCTCTAGTCTTCCACTCTTTCCATCTACGTTGGAAAAAATAATGTGCTCGTTATGATGAATAGGCTACTGCAGATACAAGAAAACACTGCACTTACTTCTTTTAAACAAATTTCTATTCTTGGTTTATTATGGTATATCTCTTAATGTTGTCAACTTACTAAATTATTTTTTATAGGTAGCGAGATTCAATTCACATCAATAAAATGTTGATTTTAGTGCCTAGAAACAAAAACAGCAACACTTCTTTACGAAGAAAACGTATCTATAGGTCAAAATTTGTTGATTCATTTCATTCCTTATGTAATGTCTGCTTGTACGGAGTCCTGCAATAGCATTCTCTGTCTTGGTAAGATAAATAATAGCAAACTATCTCACTCATCTAATGTAGTACGCCCACTGATCTCTATACCTGGATGGCTGGTAGCTTGGGTACCAGTAAGCCGAATAGAAGATGACTGGCGTAGTAAGATGGCAGCGAGCGCACGGTGCAGTAGACAACGAGGAGCGCGCTTGCTTTGTTCATGCTCAGTTCAGTGACCCTGTAGTTCTACGGGTGTTCTGTGCTGTGTTATTGCAATACCCCACATATTTACAAAGGAATTAGAAATACATCAATGAGAAATCACTAGTTTAGATATTTCACTCGCTGAATTGAAACCACAGAGATCAGTGAGTACGCCTCATTACAAGACCACCATTGGATTTTCCGATTTCCGTATGACCACACAACCTTTGGTGGTATTATGTGAGAATTCAGTGTAATGACAAACAGTTAGCTCTATGCTAGGTAAGTATAAAGTACAGTAAATATGTCAGTCTTAATTTATGTGAGCCCCATTTCGTATTACGTTTCCTCAGTATTTTACACTATAGTTCTTCTGCAAAATAATGCACATGTTTTTCCGAGCTTTAAGTAGGTATCATTCGCTAATTTCATGGGTAAACAATTCTCCTTTCTTTTTTTCACCTTTCTTCCACTTCCTGGTGGAGTAGCACGCGTGGCTGTAGTCCAACTTTACGGTCAGATGCCCTTCCTGATGCCAATCCTATGTGATGGAATGTATTCGCTAATAACATGATCTATTATGTGTTGTGAGTGGATGTAGAACAGATCATTGAGACAAACACTCACATCAAGTCCCCGAGCCAGAGGAATTAACTAGATGCATCTAAAATAATCGATCACCCGGAAGTCAAAGCCAGGACTCTCTGAACCGAAGGACTCAACGCTGACCTTTCAGCCCTGGATCCGGGCACATGAAAATTTTTCCATCTATCAAAATCACCAGTCGTCAGTTGAAAATCACCCAGTGAAAAGAGAAGTCAAAGTATTTTCTCCACTAATTAAACATTCACTGGATACCAGCCATTTCACATGAAGTGTTTAGTGAAGAGATGAGCGTTCCCAAGAGTAGTGCTCAAAAATCTCATTTCCACGTTATTAACAATTCCATAACATCACCATGTTACATGTCCGGCTCCATGGCTAAATGGTTAGCGTGCTGGCCTTTGGCCACAGGGGTCCCGGGTTCGATTCCCGGCAGGGTCAGGAATTTTAACCACCATTGGTTAATTTCTCTGGCACGGGGGCTGGGTGTATGTGTCGTCTTCATCATCATTTCATCCTCATCACGACGCGCAGGTCGCCTACGGGTGTCAAATCGAAAGGCCTGCACCTGGCGAGCCGAACATGTCCTTGGACACTCCCGGCACTAAAAGCCATACGCCATTTCATTTCATTTCACCATGTTACATTAGCCACGCACCTCAAAGTTTACAATCCTGTTATAAGTAACACGATTTATATCAGCTGTGACAAGTGAGAGTTTCCAATGATCTGCAAGTACAATTATCATAGAACTATTCCTCTTTGGAAGAGCACTCCTCTTCACCGACACAATTCGTGCGTTCTTCTAAAGGAGAGGTAATATCAATGGGACTTTCTCTCTTTTGTTAGAAATTCTTTTGTCGTCGTCTTCGTCTCAGCGAAAGTTCCACCGAGGACAGCTTGGTGACTACAATATAATAAATACTAAGGATATACGGAAACGATCTCTACGCCATCAACAATTAAATGACTTACTTTGAAAGTTCATACCGAGCATAGTTTCTTAGACGTTCTCCCTAACTGAAGGGAACAATAGAAATGCCCCACTCGGAGAAAACTGATTGGTAAAATTCAATATTAAATTAATCCCCAGGATGGAAAGCATAAGTGAAGTCGATTGTTCTTCTCCTCGATTCCATTATCATGTGTTTGTCGTTCAATAAATTATCTGTAAGGAAACATTTAATACGTAGTGGCTGGATCGCCCAAACACACGACATACCCTTTGAGTACATGAGGTCATTCGGAAATAATCGTACTTTTCTAGACATTAAAAAATTCACTCAGTGGTGTAATTCCTGAGGATTCTCCGTTTTTTGATGTTAGAATAATTTACCGTTCGATATACTCCTTTTTTCTTCTGCTGCGGATGCTCCCATTCCTTCTATTTCTTGCGATAGTTACTCAGGTCCGCATCCAGTACCTTCATTTATCAAACATGATTGATTGATTGATTGATTGATTGATTGATTGATTGATTGATTGATTGATTGATTGATTGATTGATTGATTGATTGATTGATTGATTGATTGATTGATTGATTGATTGATTGATTGATTGATTGATTGATTGATTGATTGATTGATTGATTGATTGATTGATTGATTGATTGATTGATTGATTGATTGATTGATTGATTGATTGATTGATTGATTGATTGATTGATTGATTGATTGATTGATTGATTGATTGATTGATTGATTGATTGATTGATTGATTGATTGATTGATTGATTGATTGATTGATTGATTGATTGATTGATTGATTGATTGATTGATTAAGGCCCTAGAGGTCCTGCCGAACCCCTAACCTTCGTCTCGAATAACTTATGACATTCATTCGGCTTCGTGAGTTCTTTCTCCTTCCACTTGCTATATCCTCCTTCGCCGTACATATTATTCTCATCTCGTCGATATGTGTGTGGTCAGATTTCCTTACTTTTTCTCGAACGCTCCCGTATCTTCATTTCGCTTCGATGTGACCGTTGGAGATTCGGTCAACTTGAATAGCATTCAGTTAACATCCCAGCATGTGCCTTTCTGTCACATTCAACAGTAGTTTACCATGCACGAGCGCAATCTGTGCATAAACACAGCCTTTCAGCTTGTTTGGCATTCTTTGGTCCTTCAGTATATCTGATATGCCTCACCACTTTATCGTCCTAAGTATCCTTCTTCTTCCTCCTCTTCTACCGCTTTCTCCCACACCTGCAGGTTTGCGGGTGCGAATTGTGTCGCACGTGTGACGTCGGCCCTGTTTTACGGCCAGATGCCCTTCCTGATGCCAACTCTATCTGCAGGGATGTAGGTCTATCCACTATTGCGTGTTTCTGTGGTGGTTGGTAATGTGGTGTATTGTCTGAGTATGAGTATCGTCCGAAGTATCAAGATAATAATTTCGTGTGACTGTATCTAGCCTTTTAAGACAGATCCCCCACCGAGGGTGGGCGTCATGTGCCAAGTATAGGAAACTGCACGTTGTTGTGGAAGAGGATAGTGTTGTGTATGAGATGTTTGGAGACAGCACAAGCAATTAGTGCCCGACCCAAGGGAAATTAACTGCTTAAGGTTAAAATCCCCGACCCGGCCGGAAATCGAAAACGGCACCCTCTGAACCGAAGGCCGCTATGCTGACCATTCAGTCAAGGAACCGGACAGTGATGAAATAGATTAAAATTTAAACCGAACAAGTGGCTACGCAGTTTAAGTCACGTATCTGTCAGCCTGCAATCGGAAGATAATGGGTTCGAACCCCACTATCGGCAGCCCTGAAGGTGGTTTTCTGTGGTTTCCCATTTTCACAGCAGGCAAATGCTGGGACTGGACCTTAATTAAGGCTACGGTCACTTCCTTCCCTTTCCAAGCCCTTTCCTATCCCATTTTTGTCATAAGAACTGTCTGTGTCGGTGCGCGTAAAACTAATAATAATAATAATAATAATAATAATAATAATAATAATAATAATAATAATAATAATAATAATAATAATAATAATAATAATAATAATAAAGACAAATTAAGTTAAGAAAACACTTTGCAAGTTTGAAGTCACATTTTATTTATAACACCTCTGTAGACTTGATTAGCAATATACGGTAAATCACTGTGAGTCATGTTTACGAATAATTTAGTGTTTCGATGAAAAATATCTAACATGTTATTCCCAGGTCGACGTCTACCGATTTTCCAGAATCATTCGTTCTTTGCAGTATATTTTCACTACCAGCTATCCTCCTTACTTCCAATTTCATTATTTTTAATAATAAATAAAAGGATACTCTTTCTGTTCATTTACCCAGAACATGTTACTCCATATACTTTATGCAGTAATCTCACTAATTATTATATTATATAGGACGAAGTAGTTTTAATCAATTATTTCCTTTTTTGTGAATTTGAAGCTTAGAATTATGCAGTTACTGTCGGTCCTCTATGCACCTACCATATCTCATTACTAAGCATAAATATAGTCATGGAGATGTCATTACTTAAATTATTAATAATAATAATAATAATAATAATAATAATAATAATAATAATAATAATAATAATAATTCCGAATAAGGTTACCTTAGTTCTTAAAATTATTTCCTAGTCATTTTCATTGTATTAGTTTCATGTAGGAGTTAATCTTGATTTAGTGTAAGAGAAGGCTTTTATAGCCTTAACTACGCCAAGCAAAACACCGGAAATAAATATTATTTGATGAATGACGCCAACTTCACTATTCCCAAGCTGATCACAGAGTTTAGCCGGAAATTTGAACTTGGCAAACAGTTCATAATGGTGTCGTCATTACAGTCTTGAGGAACTCGGCATCCATTGTTCGATGTCATCTTTACAATTAGTTTATATTGTCGATATAAATGACATTTAGGATCTATCTATCTTTTTGTTAAAAGTACACTTGGCAATCTCTGATTTATGGAAAATATACCAACTAGTGGATGTTCTCAAATAAATGTGTGCCCGTTACAAACCCACGATTCCATTCTACAAAGAAAAGTATGAGTTTACATTTATACAAGTCGCGGGCCTTAGGATTGGAGCTAGAGGCACAATAACAGCCAGATTTGCATGTTTCTGTAAGATGATCACACCAGATAATAAGCATGAACATAGTGGCCTTGTGCCTGTACAATGTTCAATTGCACATCTGAGGAATTTTTTTTATAACAAGTATGGGTGACATGTGGTACAGCTAACTTTTTTCTGCTAAAACTGGTCTCTCTCTTAATATCTCGATTATAAGAACAAGTTTATTCGAAATGCTTATCTACTGAGCAGCCTTTAGTTGGACGAATCTGACTGGCATTTGCTGTCGAAAATGAAATAAAATTTAATATTTGTTTAGTAGAAGACATAGGAGGTATCAGACAGGATATAGAAGCATTGCGATGTTCGAAATAACGTTATGAGATGTAGTACATGATACACAAGAAAGCATTAATCTCACTGGACCTATACTTTGTTAATGATCTCTGTCAATGTAGCTCCAGGCATGAGTCGTTATCTCGACATTAAGGGTAAGCCTGGAGAAACCGACTGCTGACACGTGTCAGGTGAGGACGCACAATAAATGAACTGTCAAATGTGAAATTGATTCCTAATTAACAGATAGTGGCCAATTATCTGCCTTTCAGATAAGAATTATTTAGGTTAGTTAATATAATACATGATGACTCTACTCTTACTGTGTGATCTGCAGTAGATTCATTCTTAAATCAACAAGACATAAGGCATATTTTATAGTTCTGTGGTGCAACAGAGGAATTCGACATTTTTATACCTTTATTCTCCCTAAAAAGAAAATGATTATTCATGTAATCATGCAGTGAAATCTGATACGTTCGTCAAATATTAGCTTAAAGAGCATTCTGCAGCTTGGTACAGGTAGTGTTATTTTACTGGAGGGTAGACATAACGCAGGGAGAACGAATTTATAATAATTGAGGATATTAGATATCACGTCTATAATGTAAAGTATAAAATACCAATCTTGACTTCGGTTATCAAAAGAATAACACAGCAAAATGAGGCATGTTGAAGTCCTCACTTTCCTTAAAGATGTAATGGTCTGAGGTAAGGAGTGCTGTGTGGCCAGCAAGCCCCATCGCCACCAAGAGTACACATTAAGATAGACGGTAGTTATTGCTCCGCAAATGTTAATCTTAAGAGCACCAAGTAGCCCAGTAAATCATTGTTTCTGATAGAAGCTACCAGAGTTAAGCATTTGTCAGTAACGTTTTCTCTACCACATCATACGGTGGGTACCTCTTCCAGTTAATATTGTTAACATAAAGTAACCGTTTACTTAGTGGTAGTGCTATGGACTGATTCTTATCTAGAACACTTAGTTGATCAGCATATTACTTGTAGGCAAACATGACGATCGAAGATTCAATACTCAGGAAACCCTTGCATATTATGAGTCGGGAATTTTAATTGTGTTTGATTAATTCTTCTGGCTCGAGGACCGGGTGTTCGTGTTTGTTCCAACAATTTCCTCTTCATATTCAGACAACATACTACACTACAATCACCACAGAAACACGCAATAGTGATTACATCCTTCCATATAGGGTTGGCGTCATGAAGGGCATCCGGCCGTAAAACAGAGCCAAATCCACATGTGCGGTACAGTTCGCACCCGCGACCCCACATGTGTTGGAAAAACTGTAGAATAAGAAGATTTACACAAAAGCAGCAGAGAGATAATTTCTTTTGTACGCATCTTCAGTGATGTTGGAGCTCGTGTTGGAGTTGTTCAGGATCCAACCAGCCTTCGCGTTGAGCACTCAGCAGCATATAAGTTTGACGGAACTAAAATTTCATGAAATAATACGTACTGTGGCGGGACTACATCGTGCACATGTTTTTGCAATGAAATTACAGTTAATTATTTATTTCCTTGATGAGGAAAACCCAGTATATGCAGAAGAATTAATCATATAAACATATTAATCAGTTCCCGAGAGAATGCCAATCGAGCAGGAGTAACTTTGAATGCCAGACGTCACGAGCCACACTTCCAGGAAGGTGAACACATGTGACGTTGCCCCCTTTGTATCTTCTCCAAGCTCAGGGTTGGTCAAAATCTATGTTCCGATGTTACCCGATTCCCTTCTCACCCGAAATTATAATGTCCGTGTGTGTGTGCGTGTGTGTGTGTAATTCCCCTTAAAGCAATAATCACCACTACCATCACATGCAAAATTCTAAATTAGCGGCATTCCGCGTCTACCCAACAGTACTAGGGTAACTCAACCCCAGCAACAGCCCTGTTGACCTCCTCGTTCACCGCTAGACGAAAGTGCAAGGGCAGCGTGAGAAATGGAATACAGATCGCCTAAGTGGCATCACTTCACGCGCCAGTTTAACCCAATAATGAGCCTTATTATTAAAGTATATCATTTTGGTCGTTTCTTACTTCCACCACTAGCATTACTGTATCGGTACAGAACACTGCTATGCGAGAGATAAATTTTAAGGTATTGTTATTCCCGATATAGACAATAATGAAGAGACAGCAGGGTTGCCATTTGAAGTTCAGAGAAGAAGACCTTAAAGACCTTAAAGCTCGTAGCCCGGAGTCATGAAGTTTGCTGACGTCCAGCTGAGATCAGAGCCTGTTATCTCGGCCATTGTTTGCTCACACAGGCCCGCCCGTCGCCTGCCTTTCAGAGATTGCGGAAATGACGCGCCGGAAGAGAGGATCGATGCGCCCACGCTCCCTGCGCTTTTACCGCCACTGGATGTATGCTCAGTGCTGACGAAATAACCCAACAAGCTTTGCATAAAATATAGTTGTCACTTGCAAAATAATAGTAATAAGAAGGAGAACTGAGAAGTTCACTTCCTGAATGTCCATGCACTAAACGTTCAATTATTAATTAACATCTGCATTACGTTGTCTGTAAAAGGAACATCGGTTAAGTGGTCTACGGAATAATACATTAGATTCACAACCCTTTGGTACAGTTCTCTTCCCGACTGTCCAAAGTAAGTTCTAAATAGTTCAAAAAAGTAAGAACTTGGTCAAAAACATTCGAAAATAAAACTGACGTAAAATACATACGGCGAATTGGTTTTGTTGAAATAAAATAGCTAGTTAATATGAGCTTTACATTTTTCCACTTCTAGGTCAGTAGATGTACTCATCTGGGGACGCTCAGCCACCTCCATTTTGAGACTCTCTCGAAAAGCCTTTCAATGTTCGGCATTGCTGATTTTGGACTTTTTGAAATTCTGACAAGCCATTTCACCTTCTCAAATGTTTTTTAGATAATTGAAGACTTCGTTACAAAAAGGTCAAGTACAAAAAGTAAAATTTAACAGGAGGCAATAAAATAATTCCAAAACTTTCAAATGTGCGTGAATATCAAATCAAATTGTCCACACAAGATGTAGGGTAATTACCGGGAATCTTGTATGGTTACCAACATTTTTGTGCTTTTCGTTTTTTACATAGACCCATTTTTAGGATGACGGATTTAACCGTTTCTTGACCCGGAAACGTCCAGTGCCTATTAGTCGTGCTAAAATGGTATTTATTTGTTAACTACTTGAAAACAAAACCATACAACCTGTTTTCCTCTCAGTTTACTTTTCAAATACCTTGTACAAATAAGACAGCTGGGTCGTCAATCATCATATATTTGCATACGCATATACACATACACACACTCTTAATTTTTATTTCCACATTAAAGATATTGCAGACAAAATACTGATTTAAACGACACAAAAATGACAACTGTAACATCGTTAGGATTCTACACCTTGTAGTTGTTATGGCCTTTGGTCTGATTCACTTAAATCATTATTTGATTTTTCTGTAGTGCTGCATGACTTAGGGCCAATGTTTATGTTATATATACTGTTAACATTTTGGCACGTATTGTTGTGAAAGGTTTTGCGCATCTTTAGTTACCTATCCTCACTGACTTTGTACTATGGTAGCAACTCGTGTCAATAGACAACACGTACAATTTCACTTGTGCAACCTGGAGTTGTATTCGTACTGTCCTTTATCACAGCTGATGCATGATTAATGTTACGCTGGGGCTGTACCTTAATTAAGGCCATGGCCGATTCCTTCCCACTCCTAGCCATTTCCTGTCCCATCGTCGCCATAAGACCTATCTGAGTCGGTGCGACGTAAAGCAACTAGCAAAAAAAAAAAAAAAAATAATAATAATAATGTTACTGCCATCTAGGATGAGGGTTTCAGAGAAGATTCAGTCAAGTCCGGACTTGGCCGGTTTTTAATGCAAATTTGTGGTGCAGTCAAGTCCTTTACTAGGGTAGAGACGTTACTTAAAGGTGAACGTGTCTGATTCTTTATCAAATGTGTGGCATCCCTTTCACTGCCCAGTACACATAAAAAATATTTTTTCAAAAATCTTGATCATGACCGGTTTTTGCATCGAGTTCTTCACTTTTTAAGCCATTTATTGTGCTTATGACGTGACATTTTGCGAAAGGAAGACATTTTTCACGTTCCTTCACTCTGCAGTTTTCTCAAATGCTTTTTGTCGACTGGTTATTGCCATATACTGTCACTGAGATGAATCAAATGACATCTCACAAACCGTGCTATCACGCCGAACTTCGTAATGCTCACTGGCCAAATTACACTTTTACGTCTAAACAAAAAGTACATAATATTATTATTATTATTATTATTATTATTATTATTATTATTATTATTATTATTATTATTATTAGCGTATTCTCCCAATAATGGAAGACGTTAAGCAAACAACTCAATCAAGCTTTCTTTGGGTTCTTCTTGTTCTTCCAATAGGCTTTCATTCTCTCTGAGAAGGCTTGTTTACGTTCTTCCGACCATTTCGGTCTGCACTGTTTTTGCTTTGGTTGCTCTGATGTAACTTCCCACTTGTTGACTTTGTGTCTGAAGGTGTCTCTTTCTAAAATGTCTGTTGAATTCTTAAGTGAGCTAACATAATTTAATATTCTTTTTGACAGTCGATTTTCTGGTAATCTTGTGAGGTGTCCAAAGAATTTCATTCGTCTTTTCTTAATGTCAATTTCAATGTTTGAAACTTTTTCTGTTGTTTTGATTGATTGTAGCCTGTAACCGTCTTGGGTATATCTTGCTCCTAGGATTTTGCTGATGATCTTCCTCTCTTGCTTTTTTATTTCTTCTAATTCTTGTTTACTGTTAAGTGGCAATGTTTCACTTGCGTAAAGGACTGTTGGTTTTATTATTATTATTATTATTATTATTATTATTATTATTATTATTACCTCGTATATAACTCCGGCCAACCAATGCACTGATTCAAAGACTGTACGTTGAAATCCATTTCGTACGTCGACATGTAAGAGAGCTCTGGTGGTGCATTCGAAGCTTAGTCAAAAAGTTAATTAAATCTCAGCATTAAGTCAGCCAGTAAAGTGCCAAGTAGAGGAAGGTCGAAATTTACACACGGAGAGCCTAAATAACGTTAAATCGAAATATCTACACACAATAGCTGATCCTACACTTTTGTTCTTTTTTTTATCGTTTCTCAATTCTATGTCGAACCAGTACAATTTCACAATTAACTACAGACACTACAGAAACATGTCCTGTGAACTAAGCAGTATGTACTTTCATCAGTGCACAGACCTGTTCAGCTGAAATATCTGCATGTTCATATAAATTAGGTAATAACTACGGAAACAACAATAATATCTAGGCCTAAACATTAAAACTGGAATTGAATCCTGAATGTAATGCGGTTCCGTGTCTAAATGACCAGCGTCTTCACTTCACTTCCAAATGTCCGCGAACTGGGTTCGATTCTCGAAGGGATCGAGGAATTTCATTCATGAATAGTAAATTCTTTTGGATTATTATTATTATTATTATTATTATTATTATTATTATTATTATTATTATTATTATTATTATTATTATTATTATTATTCCTTCTTAAAATTGTTGTGCCTACCCCAGTTCTCCAATATGATCCTCGATAAGATCTCCGCACTTTTTGAATTCACTTTTAGGCTCATTACCGAATGATTGGAGATTCATCCTTGCAATTTGTTTTACGTCACGCCGACTCAAACCGGTCTTACGGCGATGATCAGATAGCGTAGGGCTAGGACTCGGAAGGAAGTAACCGTGACTTTAATTAATATACAGCCTCAGAATTTGCTTGGTGTGAAAATGGGAAACCACGAAAAACCATATTCAGGGCTGTCGACAGTGAGGCTCAAACCAATTACCGCCCTAATGCAAACTAACAGCTACACGCTCAACCCGCGTAGCCCACTTCCTCGGTACATTCGTTCTTCATAGAATTTTGTAGTCTTCGAATATTTACAGTAGAGAACCAACTCCGTTCACAAGAGTCTGTGATTTCGGGAGTGGTTAAATCTTAGAAAGAAGTACAATAGTCTCCGTCAAAGCGTCCTTCGTACCATTTTTACGTGTTTTTTTCAAATGTTGATTTAGTATTCACTTATCCTCAGCCCCAGCGTAAATTTTAAACTAAGCAGCAGTGAACTGCTGTAAATTTCCACATTACGCTCGGAATAGCTAGTCTCACCGATAACCTAAAGTGAGCATGTGCAAGAGACTACAGGAATTCTCAGCTTTCGAGAATAGATGTTAAAGCTCAAATAATAGAGAGGTAGAACTTACGAGAGAAGTATTTGTGTTCAAACGCTCCGAATTGCATGAAAAATTGAGGTCTGAAAATTGGTCGCTGATAACGGCCTAAGGGTTCTTTTCGTGTAAAATTACGCATTTGTGATCGAACGAGTATCTTCAAACAGTTACGCTTAGAAACATTATGCTATGACAAATAGTCGCTACGTTGAAAACGATCGGAGAGTATCATAGAGAAATTATTTATATTACCAATTACATACTTAGTGTTCACCCAAGTGTTGATATGAGCGAGACGTGTCTCTGTACTTCTTCAATCAATATCGAATTGAAGATGGAGTTTTCAATGAAGTCTTGGACACTCCATGCAGCGTAAAAATTAGCATATTATTGTGAAAACAGCCACATCACTCAACATACCATCTTTACTATCAATTTTAATGCAGTACGGAGCGATCGAAAAAATACTTTCGTCGTTAGCATGCGCGAACAACTCGAAAGGTTCCTATTTTCCAATGGGTTTTTATCACACTAACTCACACTGACGATGGGGCAGTATAGGACTACATACTGGAAAGCAATGACCATAGTCTTAATTAAAGCAAGGAAACTACGGAAAAAGTACAGCAATGTACTTGATGTCAAATGCTAGTAAGTGGATGAATCGTGAACAAACATAGAAAAAAATCCTTTCCAATTTTATAGAATTACTTTGGATAGGCTCAGCTTGATATGTTTTGAAGTGCTATGAACTTAATCTTGTTGTGAAATAAATTACATCACTACTTGCCAAAATCTAACAAGCCAGAGTGACTCCTACGACTCCAGAAATACTTTGGGTAAGTTGACATAAGTTAAAAAAGTAATTTTATGGGTTTTTAATGGGGAATTACCAACCTTAAGTGACAATGGGCCCTTGAAAATGTTGGGTGCTACATCCAGGGAAAAGTTGAGATTTATAAGCCCTATAAAAGGCTCAAAGTTTAGGAACTCACGAGGTAGATCTTCTAAATCAGGACCCACAGAAGAGTATACCTTTTTAATATGAGGCTTGAATGAGGAGGTTCAGGTGCAGACTACTACTCGTGGAACATTATCTCTCCATGGTAATGCACTTCCTCAAGTTGACGTGCGAGACCTCCTCGTTCCAGGTGACTTCTCTGTAACTCTACGTTCGTGACGGGTGCGAGTACAGATTAATTTTTATACGTAATAATGTGAGTCAAGCTATAGGTAAACACACCATGGATTGTCGACACCTCACCCACATTACCATATATGGCCCAATCTACTCTTCAAGTCTCCCACGCAGTATTCCTACAATGTATTTCCGCTTGTTTCTCGCGGATCCACGGTGCATGAAGTCGTGAGAACCTTATATTTTATACATGTTAACTTCTTGGACTCCATTCTCCTTCTTTGAGCATTCCCCTAAATCCGAAATCTATTGAAGGAATTCTATATAGGACACAAGAACTGATGATTCACGTATAAATCATATCATGCGGTACTTTGGTCATCGATATCACTTTTCTACCTCTTCATCTTGTTCTTCCTGGTGAAATGAAATCCACAGCCTGTTTCCAGTCATTCGACCGGGTCAGTAATGGAATAAATGAATGAATGAACCCCAGTCTAGCGGCTGCCGAAGCCTGTCGCACTCATCTGGGGCAATGATTAATGAATGACAGATGAAATGAAATGATAATGGAGAGTGTTGCTGGAATGAAGGATGACAGGGAAAACCGGAGTACCCGTAGAAAAACCTGTCCCGTCTCCGCTTTGTCCAGCACAAATCTCACATGGAGTGACCGGGATTTGAACCACGGAACCAAGCGGTGAGAGGCCTGAGGCTCTATGTTCTTCCTGGTCTTATACCAATTACTAGGGGATAGAACTATGAGTGGATTAAGCACAGTTTTCCTTTCCTGATGGCAAACCTATATGGAGGGATGTGTTCACTACTTTTTGCTTCGGTGGCCGTTGGTAGTGTGATATGTTGTGCTCAAGTGAAAGTGTGTAATAAGGCGAACACAAACACCCAGTTCCTGAGCTAGGAGAATTAACCGGACGAGGTTAAAATCTCTGGCACAGTCGAAAATCGAACCTAGGGCCCTCTCAAACGAAAGCAACTGCAGTGACCACTCAGCTATGGAGTATAAATAGCGATATAAATTTCAATTTCTAATAAGATAAGACATTATTATTATTATTATTATTATTATTATTATTATTATTATTATTATTATTATTATTATTCCTCTCCTCCAATTTCTGTGTCAATCACTGGTCCGAATATCTTTCTCATATTAGATCGCATCAATGTGCTGTTTATCACAATAATAATAATAATAATAATAATAATAATAATAATAATAATAATAATAATAATAATAATAATAATAATAATAATAATAATAATAATACAAAGAGTGTTTATCTAAAAACCTCAAAATACAACGCTACAACACAGTAGTCAAACCGGAATGCCTATACGTGAGTGAATGTCTAGTACTGAATTAAAAGATGAATAAATTAGAAGTACTGGAAAGAAAAAATATACGGAAAATACTCGGTCCGCTAAGAACTAGAGAACTCTGAAAATCAAGAAGTAATGATGAAATATACCGGAACATAGAAAACATAACAGATACAATGTGGAAGAGGTGATTGATAATTTTTGGACATTTATACAGAATGGATGACAACAGGTTAACCAAACAGATCTTCAAATATATTTAGAACAGGAAGTCAAAAAACAACCTGGATTCACGAGGTCAGGAAAGATTTGGAAAGAAACAACATAAGGGAAGAAGAAGCAACAGAGAGAGAGAGAGAGAGAGAGAGAAAGAGATTTTTAGAAAGAAAGTGTTAAAAATGGAAGAAATCCAAGGTCGGGAGGAAAAGATAAGACTCAAAATTGTCCGAGGAGATGAAAAGAAGGCATAGAGAGCAGATGAAAGAGTATTGGAGGAAGAACAAGGAACAACAAAGGATGAAGCATTGAAACCGTCACGTGCTCTCTAGAATTCCCCATCAGAGAAAGTAATAATAATAATAATAATAATAATAATAATAATAATAATAATAATAATAATAATAAAATAATGGAAGAGGTAAGGTAAGAGGTGTGTCTGAGTCGGAGTTTACGTACGGTAGCGTGGCCAGTTCCTTTCCGCTCCTCCATTCCCTTACCCCCCACCGACAGCGCGTGGCAACCCATCCAAATCTTGACCACGCCCAATGTTGCTTAACCTCGAAGATGTCACGGGATCCCGTGTGTCAACACGGCTACGGCCGTTGGCAATGTAAGAGAAGGGCCTCGAATAATAGCAAATACTAAGACCACTTCTAGTGATAAATATGTTATCAGTCACTCAGAACAAATTAAGACGACGGTGAATACAAAATAGAGCATACACATATTAAAATACATATTTATATATTTTTGTGAAGATAAAAAAAATATCAAGTCGAAAATTGCAGATGAATGTCATAATTCGATTCTGATCATGGATTTCTAATTTATTCCATTCAGAATGTTGTACATGATAATTCAGATATGAAGTGGTGTTCTTTCTAGCCATCGACCTTTTATTTCATTCTGTTTCCCGCGACCACTCTCGGTAGTTTTAATTAATAACAATACTTTCTTTAATTTCTCTTGCTTCATTTGTGCTATCAACAAAGCCACTATTATCATCGGCGCCAGAGAAGTGGAGACTTGAGAGTCGGACATGCTTGTGTTATTTCTATAGCTGAATTAATAATAATCGTTATCTGATGAGGCTGGAATTGAATTCATACCTTCAAACGGTGTCTGCAAGTGAAAGGATTTCAGTTCGCCACAATCGCGTTTGCACCGTTAATTGTAGGGCGCTTCGCACTGCATGACGTTTGCGATCGTATTTGTAAAAATGATACCGTTATTTGAGTTCGTATTGTTTCATGAATACTTTCCACAGATGGTTATCACCAACACGTTATTACAACTCATTAGTAACGAATTAAACACGATGGAGGCAAGGGGAGTTGCCTAGCACGATCCGCAGGGGCGGGAGATGGTTTGTTCTTTTGTGTGCCTCTAGGTGATATTTTATTAACGACTCTGAAGCTATTTTCTGATAACCGGGCCGTTAGGTCATCTAGTTGTAATTTTGCATTTGAGGAATGGTGAGTACGAACTCCATCATCGATAGTGTAATTTTTTCTGTGTTTTGTTCATTTTACACTAGGAAGACGCTGAGGTTTTTAATTAAGACCATGCCGTATACGTCCTTAGTTTTATTGCTTTCTTTTACACCAGTGACTTCGGAAACCTACCTCTGCTAGAGCGACGTTAAAAGAGACAGCCATTGTCTGACAGTAGTCCGAAATATGGGGACAGTACTGAACATGCCTATATAATTAACGCGTTTAATTCAGTAGTAGTAGTAGTAGTAGTAGTAGTAGTAGTAGTAGTAGTAGTAGTAGTAGTAGGTGTCAGGCATTGTAATGATCTTGAAATTATTTCTCATATTCTGCGATTTTGTCATCGTGGAGACCTACTTAGGAAAGTTTATTCATTTCGGAAATTAATACCAAATGGTCTGAATTTCGCGCTCGTGATGATTTTCACTGTCTTGCCGCAGGAGGTAGAGTACATCACCTAGATATAAATGCAATTGATATAAAGAAGGAATGCGGGGTAGAATTTGAAGCAACTACACACTATAGTAAATTTGAAGAGGATCTTTAATGTGGTTGAGAAGAAAAATTCATGAACCCACAGTACATTACCCCCAAAGAAAATTACGGCTTCATAGCCTGACCCCGCCATATAAGAAAGGAAAATAATAATAGTAATAATAATAATAATAATAATAATAATAATAATAATAATAATAATAATAATAATACCGACGATAGGGTGCTGATGATTGGCCCTAGGAGACCTATTATGAAATTCTTGGTATACACTTTCAAGATGTACAAATTTAATCTAAATTTAATATCTGATATTGTTATCACAATTTAGAAAGTTTCGATATCTCTACTTATTCCATTAAAATAACATCTCGATTATTTCGAAACTTACGATGTACTAGGTAAGTTACGGGTACTCATTCCTGCTTTGAGCGACCGTACCTAATACTACTTTGTTAAATGCTACTACGATACTTTGTGCTTTGGTAACTTTTCAAGAGAGGAAGCTGTATAAATATATCTTGACTTCCCAGCACCAGGTAGCGACATTCACAAAGCTCTACTCAGCGCGGCGTGATAGCCGAGCGGTATCGCCACCAAGGCGGGCACCGCTCAAATCCCAGCGAATGCACAGTATGTCGAACATTTGAAATAGAAATTCACACCTAGTGGTTTGGATTCCATGAAAAAAAAATCATGTTCAATACTCCCGTTGCTACAATTTCAACCGCCTCTTTTGACAGTTCTAATTCTCCTTTCTCAAACTTTTTAAGAATTAAATCCAGCATGGTCTCATTCTACGTCTCTTACTTCATTTGATCTTTAACTATAATGTTAAAACTAACTACAAACTCGTCAGTCCCATGCGTGATGTGGAAAAGACGAGTGAGCTATTGTCTCTAGGATTTGACAGGTGAACACCATTCCGGAAGAAAACACTTCATACAAATTAAATTTTCGTTCTCTTTCATCAAAATCATACCACGGTGTGAGTTGACTACATGGTACGTGTCATATAGCTATAATCTTACATTCGGGAGACAGTGAGTTCGATTCACTGTCGGTAGCTTTGAAGATGGTTTTCCGTAGTTTCCCATGTCCACATCAGGAAAATGCTTTGATGACTGTCAAGACCACTACCCTCCCGATCTCAGCCCTTTCCCCTCCTTGCGTTGCCGAAAATCTGTAGGCCTACGTGATAGCTACGTTAAACCACTAGCAAACAATAAGTACAATTAGAAATTATAATCTATTCTAATCGTCATATCCTCCATGTTAGCCTTTGCCTTATTACGTGAAGGTATATCAGCTACCTGCATTAAGGAACACCTTGAATTCAATATACAGAGTGTAACTGAATTCCTATTACACACTTTGAGGATCAGATTTTGAATATGAACTCGTGACCGGAAACCTACCGCCATCCCGCTACAAGCAAAACTCTACTATATGTTTACATTTCCCGCGTCTACTTGTGCCATTGAGCAGAGTACGCACGTTGTTGTTGCAGTGTTCCTTCGTTCACCTACAAGAACGGCTCAACGTGGTGACCCCCACATTGATACAAACATTGCACCTGCGTATCAATTTCCGGTACACTTGCTCACAACATCTAGTGGTAGAAAATTTAATGCTGCCATAACCAACACAAGCAGATCTTCCGGGATCTCGTAAATCCGACTCTTCTAATAAGTTCTCGAATGTGAACGCAAAAGCATTGCAACAACAACGTTCGTACGCCACTCCGCTCATTGATGCAGCGGACGCGGTACATCTAAATGCATGGTGGTGTTCTGCTTTCTAGTGGGGAAACGGCTCGTTTCCGGACAGGGGTTTGTATTACAAATGTTATCTACTCAGTCTCCTCTAGAAGCTCTCAAAGTGTGTAATAGAGATTTTTTTTACAAGTTGCTTTACGTCGCACCGACACAGATAGGTATTATGGCGACGATGGCGACGGAAAACCATCTTCAGGCCTGCCGACAGTGGGGCTTGAACCCACTATCTCCCGAATACTGGATACTGGCCGCACTTAAGCGACTGCAGCTATCGAGCTCGTTTAATAGAGATTTAGATAACACTCCTTATAATTTGTTTGATCAACTGATACGATACTTTAGAAAGCAAGCCTGTATATTTAGGTGTTATTTATATCGTGATCTTAGCCACGGAAGCTCTAATTTTACGCAGAATTCGAGCCAGACTGATGTGAAGTATTTTTATAGAAAAGACACCATGTGTATCAGTAGGGATGAAAACCGTAACTGCCATAGTGAAAACATCAGTGACAAAGTCATTCGACTACCACGCCGGCCTGAAGGATGAGTTAGATTGCGAACTACAGACCTTAGGCTCCGTAGTGGATATTATCACAGTATTTGCATGGTGTTGGAGGTAGGCAATCGTAGAAATCAATACCCGTAATAATGGGTGGTTTCTATTAACTCACTGAACTTTCCAGAACGATCATTGTATAGGCCCTTTACAGGAGAACAGTCAAAGAATTGTTTAGGTCGAAAACTGAAGAAATAAATATCAATGTATTATGCATGTATGTTGAAGACTGTGTTACGTATAATAACATGCCAGTATATCATACAGTTAACGGATGAATTATTGGTTATTAAGCGCCATATTTTTCCACTAATCAGCCACAATTCTTCATTGGGGCGCAGTAACACTCGTACATTTGTCACGTCCTGCCAAACAAAACACAACACAGGAACAAACAACAGAACTCTACAAATTGGTCATTAAGGGAAGCGTTCGGTCACATATCCTAGTGAGAGAGAACCCTCTTTCCCTCCAATACGTATAAGGCGAACTGGATTTTACCATCTCACATGTGTTAATATTGTCAAATGCGTGACCTTACATCTCAGAAATGTCCTACCAGGTTCCTTGGATGAATGTTCAACATACTGGCCTTTGGTTCGGAGAGCTCCGGGTTCGATTCACAGGCGGACCAAAGATTTTAACCTCGCCTCACTAATTCTTCTAGCTCCTGGGCTGGGAGTTTACGTTCTTTGTAATACAAACCTCTATTTAGATACATCACGTCACACTCTGGCGTAAAACTAAGCTAATTCCATACAAAAAGGCCGACCCCAGGTAATTTGGGAAAGAACAGAAGGAACATGTCTCTGAAATGTTACAACCTATTTTTAAACGTTTAAGTCTGTTCTAGGCATCTTGAACCAAAATGAAGAGATAGATATGATTTCAATATAATACATATAATTTTAGACGAAGTAAATTTTGAGAGGCACAAATATTGCCTAAGATAGGCTAAATCAGACTAAGAAAATATTTGCTACGATTTTGCCTCAGTGTATATTGTATTCAAAATAACCACTCTAAAAATTACAGCAGATTATGCATTATAATGCACTAACAGAATAAAAAACAGGATTAGAAACCAAGAGACTCACAGCAAATTTTCCGCAAGTTGCTTTACATCTCACCGACACAGATAGGTCTTATGGCGATGATGGTACAGGAAGGGGCTAGGAGTGGGAATGAAGCGGCCGTGGCCTTAATTAAGGTACAGCCCCAGCATTTGTCTGGTGTGAAAATGGGAAACCACGGAAAATCATTTTCAGGCCTGCCGACAGTGGGGCTTGAACCCACTATCTCCCGAATACTGGACACTGGCCGCACTTAAGAGACTGCAGCTATCGAGCTCGGTGGGGAAACTCACCGTAGGCAGCCACATTCATATGGCATTACTACCAACGTAAATATTGAATCTGTTTCTACAGATTGGTGGAAACCGCTCAGTAAGTTGGTTTTGGAAACGCCCAGGTTTAGAGAGAGGCGCGGGAAAAATGAAGTAAGTTAAACTATACATTCTCCAACATCACAAACGTCTTCAATTCAATGAACAAATTTAAAATTGCTTTGTGAGATGACAATCTAAAAATGTGAAACTTTTAATTCCAAGTTCCCTAGTGGAAAATATGAACTAATTTATCGAAAAATAATCAATGCCTGTTGTTCTCAACCGTTGTTCTCAAAATTAATCAGAAATTTCCACTAAGATATAATTTCAGTGACTAACGATCCAGAATTCCCCTGGAACAAACTACAAAAGATAAGACTACTACAACAACGACAACAAATTATTATTGTACCGGGCGGTACACCTCCACGCCGCTAATTCAAAAGGTGCGCCAGTTGAAACTCCTCTGCTGGAGGAAACCTGAACTTTATTGACGGTATTAATTTTCTACTTTCTCAGAAGATGTCACTACCTGTAAATTTTGGAGTTTTAGAACTGTGTCATTTTTGATGTGTTTTTGTTTTGCTTGAAGTAAGAAGTGTGAACTTTCTCTTCTAGAGGACACTACTGAAGAACTACAATAGTGCACCCTAGTGCGAAGAAAAATAACTGTTCTTTGGAGAAAATTTTATTTCAAAAGTTTGTTCCTTGTTAAATTTCTTTCAGTTATTGGTTAAGTTGGCAATATTACCCCTTTCTTTCCCCTTGTTTTAAATCTAGCCAATCCCGAATTTCTGAAATTAATTTTCCACCAATAATGTGTTTCTTCTTCATCTTGTGTAGGGGTTTCTCTTTATTCTCCAATAAAGTGATTGTGGGCGGGTGTTCTCATTCCCCTAACGCCTCGAACCTTCCGCGAGAGGATATAAACTGCTGATTTTAGGGTCTCCGGGCCACTTCTGTTCCATCTTTCAGTGTGTAATGTACATAGCAGGGGGCGTGAAGCGCCTCTTTCTTCGGCGACAGTCAACAACCAGGTAATGGCCGATTAATTACTTCTTTTCTTGCTTGCTCAGCAGTTTAACTCTCGGGGCGGGTCCGAAGTTTTTCCATTATGTAACCTTCCTTAAAAATGTAAAGAAACTGGTATCTATTCTATCTTTTAAATTACGTATTGGGATAGAGAGTGCTTAACCCTCTCGAGCTCCCACTCATATTGTTTTGAGGTGAACTTATTTTCCCAACCTATTCTTCCTTAACATTATGTAAATTTGTTTCTTTTCTAAAGTCACCTCCGTAGTATGGGATTAGCCCTTGCATCAGTGGCCTAGAGCCAAATTAGGTTTTGAAACAAAATGTATTAGGAGTGCAGATCGCCTCCTCTCAAATTGTTATTTTGGAGGTCATGTAATTACCCCTTTTCATTTAATAGACCTCAGTAGGTTGGGTATTTTACCCCTGTGTCTATGTCCAGTGAGGACAACTTGAAGGTGGAGTTTGGTGTGGCCTTTGAGAGGCTTAAAGTTGAGAGCGAGTGGCTCTTTTTTTTTTTTTTTTTTTTTTTTTGAAAATTGAGTGTTGTATGCCTCGTGGAGGCTTTTCAGTGTAATTTGGAGCAAATGTTCCTGAACATGAATGGGGTTTTCTGCCCCTCTGGTAAAACTTATTTTGAAGTAAGGTTGGGCTGATTGCCCACGAATTGTGAAGCAAGGGCGCTGAGCCCATATCTAGTAAATATTGTACCTATATTTTGGTTGACCTGCTACTCTGTACCTGCCATGTTTGTTATTTCTTTATCTTGAAAAGAAAATATAACCTTGTTAAATTTTACATTAACTTTGATTCCGTAGTTTGAGACCCGTTCACGCCCGCACCTTCTTTCACCTCTACCTACCACTAAAACCCGGTAACAAGTGGTAGCAGAGCGTGGTTGAATGGGTCTCAATTTAGCCCCTTTTGACGGCTAAACATTGTTTTGTTCCGAACTCTAACAATTTTCTCAGTTGCTGGAATTTTTTGATTTTTTTTTTCAAAATTGTTCTGTCATCATGCCCGGCCCTCGCGATGTTGTCCATCTTAACTATTTGCGCAAGGAGGAGTATTTCTATGAATTGACTATTAGAAATGTGCAATCTGGAGGCACGGTTGCGATAGACACAAACAAGCTTAGAGAGTCCCTTGAGTTGCCTATTTCCATCCCCACCTTGGGAGAGAAAGAAATTGACGACTCTCTTTCCACGATCGTCGAGAATATTACTGGGCTAGCCTCTGTAGTTAGTTTTTTTGATGAAAATGATCCTTCTCCTAATCAAATTAAGCATGTGCAAGCCAGGCTATATCATTTCTCAAATAGAGTTAACGATCTGTTGTCTCTAAAGCTGAATGACGTTCAGAAGAAGAAAGCTAGTACGCTGCTTGAAAATATTTCGGAATTATCTAGCAAGGTCACTCAATTGTTAACAGGGGAGGTTCCTCCCAAAAGCGATCTACCCACCACAGTGAATGTAGGTAGCGAGGAAGAGCCTCATAAGGGAGAAGTCAATAGGATAACCATTGCTGCTCAAACAACCTCTGCCCCATTGGACGAGTCTGAACGCCGTAACTCATTAAATGATGTACGTTCTGAATTAACTTCCTTGCCATTGAAACCTTTACCTACTATGTCACCAGGGTTTAGCAGCTTGCCTCATCCATTGGCAATGTTGCTCAGAGGTATCTCTAAGTTTTCCGTTAATACCACCAGTGACGTAATTTCATTTTTAAGATTTCTAGTTGAATTTCAGGATCATGCCCTTGTGTTTTCTCTTTCTCCATGTCAAATTTTGCAAATTATCTATCCTTATGCAATTGGTATTCTCTCTGACAAAATAGTAAGAGCCATAGCTGAACAGTCATCTATTGAAGATTTTCATGCACACTTGCTTGCAAATTTTATTCCCGCCCGCGCGAGGTCATCTCTGATTCAGAAGTACTATTACCGTGTACAACGCTTGGATGAAAACTTGGCTGATTTCATACAGGACATTAAGTTTTATACTAGGGTGTTTGCTCTTCACTTCCCTGAGGATCAAATTGTACAAGCCATTGTGGAAGGTATCTCACCACCCTATAGGTCATATTTGTGTTTCGCGGCGTGCCCGCAAACTTTCTCTGAACTTGAAGCATTGGCCGTCTCAGCGGAAGGAGTTAGATACGCCGATTCTTTGCGTGTCGCGAAAGAACCCCCTCCTTCTTTTAGTAATCCTCGGCCTCCACCTCGCCGACCAGTCAATTCCCGTAAATGTTATGCTTGCGGGTCGCCTGACCATCTTCGCAATAAGTGTCCACTGATCAAGTCGAGTGGGACAAGGAATGGGGCTGGTTCATCACAAGGCTGTTTTAAATGTGGGGCTTTCTCACATATCGCCAAGAATTGCCCAAATTCGAATAGCACCCCCTCCTGCTCAACTTCTGGTGCAAATTCCACCTATGCCAATAATAAAAAGTGACTAGTGGCTTCGGCTGAGTCGACTAATCCATCTTCCCGAGACTCAGCCCCTAGTAAACAGGTTGTAAATTCAGAGAACGATCAGTCTTCAAATGCATCTTTTGAATGTCCCAAAGAGTGTCTTAGGATTGCGGCGGATTCCCCCGCATCTATTCCTTTTCTTAAGATTGAGTTAAACAATGAGCCTATAACCGCTCTATTAGATTCAGGCAGTGTCTGTTCGATTATTTCGGCAAAATGGTATTCTAAATTGAACTCTGCTTGTAAACTACCTGACTATGTTTCATCTCCTGTTCTATATGTTTCGGCTAATTCATCTCCATTAGAAATTCTAGGTTCCTTACTGGTCAAAATTCGTATTTTTAAATTTACATGGAAAATCAAACTGTTTGTGGCTAAGCACTTGTCTTGCCCCATCATACTGGGAGCGGACTTCATTTCTCAGACTGGTCTTGTGCTCGATCTCCAGAGTAAGTCGTGCACATTCAAATTTGCGTCCAAATGTAAAATTCCCTTGTTAAAGTGTAATTCTGTGTCATGTTCATCTATTTCGCCTACCCAGGATGAGATGTTGTTAGACCTTAGACATCTACCTGAGGAGCAGGCTGATAGTATTCGTAAATTATGTCAGTCATTTCCAGAGGTTTTCTCTGATACTCTTGGTGTTACTGACCTTATTGAATACAAAATTGAGGTCACGGATTCGATTCCTGTCCGTTTTCCACCATATAGGCTATCTCCACCTAAAATGAAGGCATTGAAAGAAATCATCGATCAAATGTTGAAGGATGGTATTATTAGGCCCTCTAAGTCGGCGTATTCTTCGCCTATTTTTCTAGTCCCGAAACCCCAAGGAGGCTTCAGGCCTGTCATTGATTATAGGGCTCTCAATCGGAAGGTGGTGTTACAATCTGTGCCCCTTCCCGACCTTCATTCTTGTTTTTCATGGTTCCGTAAGGCCAAGTTCTTTACTATCTTGGACCTGAATCAGGCCTATAATCAAATTCCCCTTGCCGAAGAGTCTAAACACCTCAGAGCGTTTGCCACGGACTGGAACTTATACGAGTACAACCGCGTGCCTTTCGGGCTCCCCACGGGAGCAGCTGTACTCACTAGGCTACTAGATAGGGCCTTCTCCGACATCAAATTTGAGTACTTATATCACTACTTGGATGATGTCGTCGTATTTTCAGAGACTTTTGAAGAACATCTAGATCATCTGCGAGAAGTTCTCGATCGCCTTCGTAAGGCTGGGTTAACTGTCAAGTTGTCCAAGGTTGCCTTTGCTAAGCCCTCTATGTCATTCCTAGGGCATATTGTGTCACCTGATGGTGTAGCAGTCGATCATTCTAGAACACAGGCCATCCGTGATTTTAAACCTCCCAAGGACATTAAAGGTATCGACAGGTTCATAGGTATGGTGAATTTCTTCAGGAAGTTTATTCCTAACTTCGCTAATAGAGCGGCACCCTTAAACCTTCTTCGTAGGAAAGGCATCAAATTCGAGTGGGGACCTTCTCAACAAGCCGCTTTTGAAGATCTTAAATTAGCTCTCTGTAATGCCCCTGTACTTGCTATGCCTGATTTCTCGAAGAAATTCATCGTCCAAACTGACGCGTCGTCGTCAGCAGTAGCTGCAGTCCTTCTTCAAGAGACTGAACTAGGGAGGCGACCCATCGCCTATGCATCTAGGACTCTATCGGCTCAAGAAGCCAAGTATTCCATCTATGAGCTCGAAGGTTTGGCAGTCTTATTCGCCTTAGAGAAGTTCCGTCTCTATCTGGAACACGTCAAATTTGACCTGGAGACAGATAATCAAGCCTTAAGCTGGGTCTTAGGTAGGCCGCGTCGTACTGGTCGTATAGCCCGTTGGGCCATCCGTATTTCTGCCTTCCAATTCGATGTCAGGCATATCAGAGGTACCGAAAATGTTGTTGCTGATGGACTCAGTCGTATGTTTTCTAACGACGTCGAGACCCATGAACCGGTCGACAGTTCATCACCTCCCGAGTCCATACTATCTGGTGTTAATGCCATCTTAACAGATGCTCCCATGCTTTTTAGGGATATTGAGAAATACCAACGTGAAGATCCGACGCTGGCTCCGATAATGGAAACCCTTTCTTCTGGGGAACATGTCGTCCCTTATGTTCTGAGGAATGGTGTTTTATGTTGCCCTTCGAGGCATGACAAGATGATGAAGGTTGTCGTTCCAGCTGTTCTTGTACCTATGATCTTCAAGTATTATCATGAGACCCCATTAGGAGGGCATCTTGGAATCTTTAAAACTCGTGAGAAGATTCGTGAAATGTTCATCTGGAAAGGTATGGACGGTGAAATCCGTGAACTAGTGAAGGCTTGCAAACCCTGTTTGCTTAGTAAACCAACCATGTCCACCAAGGTAGGCTTTTTGTCTTCTCATCAAGCGTCGCGCCCCATGGAACGCCTGTATATTGATTATGTAGGACCCTTCCCCCAGTCTAAGGGAAATGGTAACAAGTTTATCTTTGTATGCGTAGATGGCTTTACTAGATTTTCCTGGTTATTTCCGACTAAGCTGGCTACCGCTCAGTCTACCATTACTTGCTTAAATTCTATTTTTGCCTCTTTTGGTCCGTGCCAATATATTGTGTCTGATAATGCTAAGGCGTTCACATCTAATCTTTTTCGTAAATTCTGTTTCGACTTGTCCATCTCTCATGTAACTACTTCTGCTTATTACCCTCAACCATCTCTGGCTGAACGGGTTAACCGTAATCTCAGGTCCGCGCTTATTGCCTATCATCATGAAGATCATTCCAGGTGGGATACGTCCCTGCATTGGTTAGCTTTTGCTTTGAATTCGTCGGTTCATGAATCACATAAATTTACTCCAGCCTCTTTGATGTTCAAGTTTGTTCCCAACACGCCGCTCTCTAACCTCTGGTCTATGAGTGACATTCTACCCGAGACAATAGATCCGGACCACATTAAAGATCTTTGGAAGAAGGCTAAAGCCAATCTTAAAGTGTCTCATGAAAAGGTTAGGGAAAGGTATGATCGTGGACGGAGACCCACCCCTTTGAAGGTAGGTGACCAAGTTATGGTCAAGAACTTTGTTCCCGCGGGCAAGCTTGCCCCCAGATTTCATGGGCCTTGTATCATTCTCGATTTTCTTACGCCGGTTACATTGTTAGTAAGCAATCCAGCCACCGAGAGGATATTTAGAGTTCACCTGTCCCAGGTGAAACCGGTGTAATGTCTGTGTTATCTTGCTTCATATTATTTTGAAAGGAATATGAAGGTTATTTTTTTTTGAGTTGCACTTTTAAGGCTTTCTGCCCCTTCTATAATATTTTGTTTTATATGTAAGCTTTTGTAAAACCTTCCCCGATCCGTTAAACTGCCATTCTGTCCTTACCACGGCCATTACCACGCTCCCGTCTCCTGCTATACACACTATGGCTTGATTATATTAAATGCCATGGATATCTGCACGCCGCTGGCCCCTCAACCTCTCCACCAAGCCTGTGCCCTCAAAAAAATGATGATGGTCCAACAATATTCTGCCGCTTAGCTTTAATGTTTCAGTGCCCCCGCAGCCGCGCGGCGCTGTGCCGCGTCTGGGTTTGAGGATGGGCCCCCTCGACCCCAGCGAGGACGACATGTGCACGGCGAGCCGGAGCTCTCCTCCCGGCCAAGGCTGATGTGCGGCGCACGACCTGCTACTTGCCCGCAGTCTGTATATCTTCACCGCGGGCGCGGCGTGTTTCAACACCACTGCTCCCCTCATAGTGCGGGCGAGCGGTATCTCAGGGTACTTGAGGGGTCCGAGCGGCCTCCTCTGGACGAAAGCTGCAACGGCCGGTCTGGCCATCCAACTTAATCAACATCAACTACATGGACAGTTACTATAAGAGATGACTACACTTGGGAATTCAACAACAAAATCTGGTGGACTTAGAAAATTCTTCCTCGATGTTAAAACTAAAGTTTTCCTTCTCAATTCAACTTCTACAAACATAAAGACTGTACTTCACCTGCAACAACAAAATTTTGAAACTGAATCAAACCAAATTAAGAAAATCTTATAAATTTTTTTGGCAATTAATCTCCATATCTACATCAAAACTTGGACCTTGTTTTCAAACAATTTCATGTGTCACCCCTAGAGGAACTTTTGGGGGGGGAGGTCTGTACCGGGCGGTACACCTCCACGCCGCTAATTCAAAAGGTGCGCCAGTTGAAACTCCTCTGCTGGAGGAAACCTGAACTTTATTGACGGTATTAATTTTCTACTTTCTCAGAAGATGTCACTACCTGTAAATTTTGGAGTTTTAGAACTGTGTCATTTTTGATGTGTTTTTGTTTTGCTTGAAGTAAGAAGTGTGAACTTTCTCTTCTAGAGGACACTACTGAAGAACTACAATAGTGCACCCTAGTGCGAAGAAAAATAACTGTTCTTTGGAGAAAATTTTATTTCAAAAGTTTGTTCCTTGTTAAATTTCTTTCAGTTATTGGTTAAGTTGGCAATATTACCCCTTTCTTTCCCCTTGTTTTAAATCTAGCCAATCCCGAATTTCTGAAATTAATTTTCCACCAATAATGTGTTTCTTCTTCATCTTGTGTAGGGGTTTCTCTTTATTCTCCAATAAAGTGATTGTGGGCGGGTGTTCTCATTCCCCTAACGCCTCGAACCTTCCGCGAGAGGATATAAACTGCTGATTTTAGGGTCTCCGGGCCACTTCTGTTCCATCTTTCAGTGTGTAATGTACATAGCAGGGGGCGCGAAGCGCCTCTTTCTTCGGCGACAGTCAACAACCAGGTAATGGCCGATTAATTACTTCTTTTCTTGCTTGCTCAGCAGTTTAACTCTCGGGGCGGGTCCGAAGTTTTTCCATTATGTAACCTTCCTTAAAAATGTAAAGAAACTGGTATCTATTCTATCTTTTAAATTACGTATTGGGATAGAGAGTGCTTAACCCTCTCGAGCTCCCACTCATATTGTTTTGAGGTGAACTTATTTTCCCAACCTATTCTTCCTTAACATTATGTAAATTTGTTTCTTTTCTAAAGTCACCTCCGTAGTATGGGATTAGCCCTTGCATCAGTGGCCTAGAGCCAAATTAGGTTTTGAAACAAAATGTATTAGGAGTGCAGATCGCCTCCTCTCAAATTGTTATTTTGGAGGTCATGTAATTACCCCTTTTCATTTAATAGACCTCAGTAGGTTGGGTATTTTACCCCTGTGTCTATGTCCAGTGAGGACAACTTGAAGGTGGAGTTTGGTGTGGCCTTTGAGAGGCTTAAAGTTGAGAGCGAGTGGCTCTTTTTTTTTTTTTTTTTTTGAAAATTGAGTGTTGTATGCCTCGTGGAGGCTTTTCAGTGTAATTTGGAGCAAATGTTCCTGAACATGAATGGGGTTTTCTGCCCCTCTGGTAAAACTTATTTTGAAGTAAGGTTGGGCTGATTGCCCACGAATTGTGAAGCAAGGGCGCTGAGCCCAAATCTAGTAAATATTGTACCTACATTTTGGTTGACCTGCTACTCTGTACCTGCCATGTTTGTTATTTCTTTATCTTGAAAAGAAAATATAACCTTGTTAAATTTTACATTAACTTTGATTCCGTAGTTTGAGACCCGTTCACGCCCGCACCTTCTTTCACCTCTACCTACCACTAAAACCCGGTAACAATTATTATTATTATTATTATTATTATTTTTATTATTATTATTATTATTATTATTGTTTACAGAAGGATAAGAAGCGCCTGGGGTGAATGGGCGGACAAGGAAATAACTAGAGCATAATTTAAAACAGCAAATTTTGAAATTTTATTTCTTTCACTTTTTTTTAAATTTAAAGTTGATAAATAGGAAATCTGAAAAAACAATAACAATCTGAGCTCGTCAGCTCCAACAACAATGATTTAAAGTCCAAAACTCAGGTACAAAACATGAGAGAATTACTAATGCCAATTTACACAGAAAAGAGTTCGATCACTGTTGGCAATTTCAAGATTTGCAAGAGCACAATTTGCTCCTATCCTTCACGCTACAGGGAAGTTTTGCGCTCCAATTATATCATAGTCCAGCCTCTCAGAGGCATCAACATTATTATGGCGCCCTTACAATCTATCTGCTGTCCTTAATAAAAGTATTTACACATCTTTGCCCTGATGTGGGTTCGTTTGTCGCTAAACAGTTTGGTACACACTGTTCCAGATACTATTACCAAATAAACAGAGGAAATGAGTGCCCACACTAAATGGCCTTCATGTAAAAAGGAAAGGATGAACATGATTGGCCATGAACAAAGGCTAGGAAGCGAAATACTTGCACTCCTTCTAGAAATATTTAAAACCCTAAGTGGGCTTATGGGCCAATGATACAGAGGCTAAGCCTATTTACACCGGGGTGACTAAATCAGAAATATTAAATACCAAAAGAGTGTTAAGATGTTTAGAAACTTTAGTCACCCCATACCAATTTGAATGAGATTCAACAGAGGGTATTCACTCTTTGTTCCCCTACATTACAAACTTCCCAGTAGGGAATATAACGGAGTCCTCACACTTGCCGAAAATTCTACATTTAAACCGCCAAATTTAGAAATTACAAGACGTAAAAGAGGTTTAAACCTTCCCTTCAAACCTATCTGCAGGAGCTATCACATGTTTATGAAAATTCTGCCGTTACCTTGCTTCGCTGGGCCTTCCGAACGCCACCCGCGGCCCCTTGCTCCGTTAGGACACGCCGCACTCGATTAACTGGAGTAATGAAGAAGACAATACGGCCCTAAAGAGCCCAGATTTTATAGTATTTTTGAGGGGAAGATTCCTGAAGTCTTTACACATAGGCTGGATTCCTGTACACACCCCCGATTATAATTGGATAAAGAAAATATTTACAAAATTATGATAGGTTGATTGATATTGGAGAAGGAACCAGCAGAAGTGTTGATAACTTTGATACATGAATAAAACAATCTTCAAAAACTAAGGTCAACCAATAGTAAAAAATCAATTTTCCCTTAAGAATGAATTATCGTTGACCCCGCCAGAGGGGGCACTTAGACCGATGGTAGAGGCATCTAACAGTTGAAGACGAAACTATCTTATACTACATCAGTTCAAGTTAGATTACATAGCTTGCCTTACAGAAAGCGCGCAGTTTAACTGGCCGGAGAATGTCTACCCACGGTACAATTATTATTATCATTATCTTCATCATCACCACCACCAATTACTTCTTACATCTGTTTCCTTGTCTTCCTTTTCTCCTTTCTTTATTTCTAGCTGCGAAATACGTAAATAAATGTTACTAACCCATCATTCGAATTCCTATAAATTTGAAATGAAATACTTCAAATCAGTCTCCATCACCTAGATTTGTGTACAATTCAGGGAAATAGGAAATTAACTCCGGATTTCCTGAAAATAAATTCAACAATTTGCTGTCATTTCATAAACAGTAATCTTCTTCTATTGCAAATATTTTCCCAATTTAATAAGTACATGTATGTTGATTTCAGAGGCCGAACTCTGGTTGAGTCCGCATTGGCTCCACTATCAGCTGCTACACGTAGCCCAAGTGTAAATGAAGGGGTATACTGGGGAGATGGGGAGTGAGGTATTTGGTTTCTTTACTGAGCGAGAAAGTGCTGCCAAAGCCACTGAATGGCACACACCAACTACGCCTCTGAGGGACACTTACAAATCACTCAGCACAGGGAATGGCTGCATAAAAAATGGCATTGCTATCATAGCTCAAACCTCGGTCATTTTCGTATTGTCAAAGACGAGAGTTAGAAAAATGAAAATAACAAATTTGTCCTAGACCATACTGGAACACACCACGTCCCACAGAAATGACTTATTTGATCTGTACTCCTTGACTATATTCTTGAATTAACAGTGGGTTGTCTCTATATTGATCTTTGCTCAGTTTCAAATAAAATCATGTAGTATCCTCAATACATTTAAACTCAGGGCTTAATTCCCTTGTTTCATTTGTATTAGTTTTTCTTTGATGAGTTGAAAGTAGTTTTCGTGTGAACGATATTGTATAGTGTTCTGTAAGAAGGAAGTCAGCTCCCGGACGAAACTATCCTTACATCGATCTGTTTTCAGACCAAATTTGCTTTAAGGGAGGGAAAGCTGGGTAGACTCAGGATATCTTATTCATACGTTAGAATTAACAGACATGAAAGTAGCGATAATGATTGCTGGTACAAACAAGTGGGAATAATGGCAGGAGGGTACTCGGAATGAGTATATAAAGGCTAAGTTAGGAATGAACTCGATGGTTGAAGCTGTACGCATAAATCGTCTTCGGTGTTGGGATCATGTGAGGCGAGTGGAGGAGGATAGGTTACCTAGAAGAATAATGAACTCTGTTATGGAGGATAAGAGAAGCAGAAGGAGACCAAGACGACGATGGCTGGATACAGTTTCCGACGATTTAAAGATAAGAGGTATAGAACTAAATGAGGCTACGGCACTAGTTGCAAATAGAGGATTGTGGCGACGTTTAGTAAAATTCACAGAGGCTTGCAGACTGAACGTTGAAAGGCATTACGGTCTATAATTAAAATATATGTATGTATGTATGTATGTATGTATGTATGTATGTATGTATGTATGTATGTATGTATGTATGTATGTATGTATGTATGTATGTGTACCGGGCGAGTTGGCCGTGCGCGTAGAGGCGCGCGGCTGTGAGCTTGCATCCGGGAGATCGTGAGTTCGAGCCTCACTGTCGGCAGCCCTGAAGATGGTTTTCCGTGGTTTCCCATTTTCACACCAGGCAAATGCTGGGGCTGTACCTTAATTAAGACCACGGCCGATTCCTTCCAGTTCCTAGGCCTATCTTTGTCGGTGCGACGTTAAGCAAATAACAAAAAAAATGTCTGTCTGTATGTATGTATGTATGTATGTAATTCCCATTAAACGTCTGTAAAGATACCTTACGACAATTTTACTCAACTCTTAACTCTTACCACAAATAATGATCAACCCCCCCCCCCCCCCCATATACACAGTTCAAAAAATTAGAGGGACATGTTTTTGAACGTATGCCATGCTTCAAAAAACAATATCTCACATCCAGGTATATTACCAAGTGATCCTTTATTCTTTACCGTTAAAGTATACAAAAGAACATCGATGGATTCGCGTTCATTTTCAGAACACAAACGGAAATGTCCAAATAGGGGCGAAAACAAAGTGATAACAGTCCTCCAGGGTGGAATTTTGTCACAGTTGGAGAGCTTCAGTATGGTGTATGTTCTCCGCGAGCATTTATCACAGCGTGGCACCTACATGCCATGCTCCGTATAAGTCGACGGAGGTCACGTTGTGGTATCAGGTCCCATTCTTCAATGCGAGGCTGTTCGAGGTCTTGGAGAGTCTGTGGTGGAACAGGACGCCCACGAACACTTTTATCAAGCCTACCTCACACATGGTCGATGGGATTAAGGTCGATACGCACTGCTGGCCATTCCATCTCTTGAATGTCCAGTTCTCGCAAGACAGCTCTGGTAATGCGCGCTACACGAGCCCTGGCATTGTCGAGCATGAGTACGAATTCAGGGCCAACATCGTATGCAGCAACTAACACATGCTGTAGCAGTATCTGCTCGATGTACCCCGCAGCGGTAAGATTACCACGGACGACAAGATCCGTACGGCCATCAATACTGATGCCACCCCACACCATCACAGAACCTTGTCCGAATCAGTCGCCTTCCTGGACAACATTTGGCATGTAGTACTCACCATGGCGTCTCCATACACTTTGACGTCCTTCACGCTGTGTCAAGTGAAATCTGGACCAGTCTGTGAACAACACAGGTCTCCATTGGCGAAGTTGTCAGTGACGTGGGTACGGGCAAACAGAAGGCGAGCTGCGCGATGTTGCTGCGTTGAACGGAGCACTCGAACAGGACGTGGGGGTCGTAAGGACACTTCTCTTAACCTGTTCCTTACTGTCTGGTCAGACACCGTGACTCCAGTGACCCTCCTGAGGTCTTGTTTCAGTTCCTTGTCAGTTGCTGAACGACGCCGCAACGCAGAGATGGTCAGATATCGGTCATCCTGTGGGGTCGGCATGCGTCCGTGACCTTGTCCAACCCTCCTTGTGGCCTGTCTCATTGTACCGATCCCACAATCGTCGAATAACTGACGGAGATACATTGAGATCCACAGCAACACGGCGAAAAGTCCATCCTTCCTGGATCAAGGTGACGGCCCTTGCGAATTGAACCTCGTTAAGATGTCTCATGCGATGTGCTAGTTTGCGTACAACGTGCTCAAATGATCGCGTAATCTGTGTACCTCACAACGACACACGGACGCACTCCTGTACACTTTGTTTTGAGGGATCACCTGACATTTTAATGCATGGCTACGCCTACAGATGGAGTATTACATTGATTTGGCACACACTGGGTAGCTAAGGTCTCGAGTTAAGCTGTACGACCATTGAAGCCCCATCTACCAAATTAACATTCACATACCAGACGTTACAAAATATGTTCCCCCAATTTTTGAACCGTGTATTTCAAATATGTCATCAGAAAGAAGTTCGTACATAGGTAAATAAACTGTATAATTGTGTTATTGTAATAAAAAGGCGCTTCGAATAATAAGGTAATAAGAACTCGCAACGAGAAACTTTATATTACAGGCAGATACAAGGATACACATTAGTACGGCACTAATGCGCATTACCGTTCAGCAGAAATCTGCGTCCAGTCTCTGAAGCCACGTCATGGCGGTAGGCCGTCAAGTTGTGAATCACTTACCACCAAGATACTTCTTGAACGGTCCGAGGCGATGGAAATCATTGAGTTCCAGGCCAGTGTTACACGGAGGATAGTCCAGATGGTTATTTCCTCATCAAGGGAGTGGCAGTGAATTCTACCAGTTACTATGGCACACTGGAGCGTTTGCTGATAGCAATTTGCAGAAAACTACCTGGATTTCTCTCAACTGGCGTCGTGTTGCCACACGATAACACAAGATCACACACAACCAACAGCACGCGTGAAATGTTATGACGAATCTACTCGAAGATACTGGACTATCCTCCCTACACATCCCTGACATGGTACCCAGTTATTTCCATCTGTTCAAACTGTTCAAGAAGCATCAAGGTTATACGTGATTCAGTGATAATACAGCCATTCAGCATCCGTTATGACAGGGCTTCAGGGACTGGATGCAAATTTCTTCTATGCAGACATCAATGTACTGTTGGAACAAGCGTTGGACAAGAATACATAACGTTAGTCTAAGGTCATGTATTGTGTAATCTCACATAATCTTCGAAAAAAATTGTGCATTGCAAGGTACGGAGTGGGTGGGGGCGTATAAGAAAACTAACAAAAATTACTATCGGACTCTTCAAGACGTAATTTTCTAGATATCGTGTCATAATTTTATAGTATATATATCATGCAGTTTAGATACATTAAGAATCGTTTTAACATGTGGAACTGTCTACTGGGCTGGAAATACTCCATTCTAGAGGAAAAGATTATGCGAGCAGTGCGCGCGTGGTACAATAAATTGAATATAGGGGAGAGTTGAGATGTATACGTGTGTACAATATACAAATAATGTAATTGTGATCATTGTCATTATCTTTGATGTTCGTCCGACTCGTTGGATGAATGGTCAGGTTACTGGCCTTCGGTTCAGGGGGTCCCGGGTTTGATTCCCGGCCGGGTCTGGGATTTTAACCTTCATTGGTTAATTCCAGTGGCCCGGGGGCTGGGTGTCTGTGCTGTCCCCAACATCCCTGCAACTCACACACCACACATAACACTATCCTCCACCACAATAACACGCATTTACCTAATCGGTGGGTCTGCGTTACAAGGGCTGCACTCGGCTAGAAATAACCACACGAAATTATTATCTTTGATGTTAGATTACTATGCCTTATGTTTATGACAGCGTGGCAACGCGACACTGCAATGTATATGTGAATAGTCCCTTTTATATTATCGCCCTTGATATATAGGCTGGTCCACCTGAGATTTTTGACCTCGTACATCTTCTGACTAGTTGAAGATAGAGATAGGCAGAATAATATAATTATAATTTCGTGTGGCTATTTCTAGCCAGGTGCAACCCTTATAAGGCAGACCCTCCGATGAGGGTGGGCGGCATCTGCCATGTGTAGGGAACTGCGTGTTATTGTGGTGGAGGATAGTGTTATGTGTGGTGTGTGAGTTGCAGGGATGTTGGCGACAGCACAAACACCCAGCCCCCGGGCCATTGGAATTAACCAATGAAGGTTAAAATCTCCAACCCGGCCGGGAATCGAACCCGGGACCCTCTGAACCGAAGGCCAGTACGCTGACCATTCAGCCAACGAGTCCGACATAGGCAGAATACATGTACATGAATAACAATGAGTGGTTCATGAAAGAACGTGCAACATGTGTCCCTTGCTTTAATAATTAACGAAGCAGCGATACGAAGTTGCTTTTCATAAATAGAACTATACATACCTATATATTTGATCTATGTAGCCACATTCACAAATGGAATAATTTTCACCGTGAGACATGCAGCACTGGTCGAAAGGAGTGCTGGAATTTGTACGTTTATATTATGGACGTTAGGGTGACTCGTCAAAGCTTGTTTGTATGTCCACTATCCCCGGTGACATCAATACGAGATATGGGTCATACATACCCGTTGTCTTGTTGACAAGTGGAAATAACTGCATCGCAGAATGTGGCTGCTTATGACCAATTATGTATGCGACAGAAATTAGTACAGGAACAGACTCGGTACTTATTAAAGTACAGTACATACATTGATCGTTCCCCCTATTCCTATTCACCAAGTAAAACCAACCTCTCCCTAGCTTCAACTAGTAAGAAGATATTTGAGATGAAAAACTAAGGAGGGCCACCGAGTATATTACGAAAAAAAAAGTAATACTAAATGAACATATAAGCATCAATCGATGAGTATCATTAGCATCAGTGTCACATGACTTTCAATAACATTTCAAATTAAATCTCATTTCTTCTTGAAGGCCGTTGAATTGCTGAAACTGATTCATCTACGCCTTACGTCATAGAGGAGACAATGAAAATTAAAATACGTGAATTGTAATTTAAATGAGAGCTGAAGATATTTCTCACAAGAACAATGGTGCAATAAACAAGTACACAGTGTTCGGAATACAAGCGCACAGGCCTTGAGAAGTCAGGAATCACACAGGTGAGTCCTTAAAAGGATTGACAGAATGAAGTAAGACGGAATATTCTGCTGTAATATTGTAGAACATACGACGCAAGCTGAATACAAACAGTGCAATATTCACTTCCAAGCTGAGGGAAGGTAGTTACAAGGTGAGCACTGCCACATAAATCAAACAAAAGAGAGAAACATGTCACATAGGTAACAAATTACCATAGATCGAATTTGTAGCTTTGTTCTACGCAGTGCAGCGTTAGAAAGACTCTATACAACGTGTAAACAACAACTCGCTTATTTGCAAATGTGCTTCAAAGATATTTTGGATCATTTTCCAAAAGTAAATTTCAAATTAGTAAATATTCAAATTTCACGTATTTAGAATATCCTATATAATTATATTGGTATAAATATGAAAAACGTCAAAGCAATTTCTTTCTAGTTAGAATATCTTTAAGGTCAGCAAGGTGCTTTTATTCTTAATGTCGGTTTTTAATGATACGGCGTTGCCTTTACTTTTAAACTGACTAAACGGATACTCATTACTCATGTAGGCTGACTGAATCCTAGGATTGTCTCACCAGAAGTGGTATTATGAATCCCAAATTTTCCGATAAAATTGCAAATAAATAAATCTACATCCTTTCGGATAAACAAAGCATACATGTATTTTCTCGTGTTATAATGAAATCTACAATAATATATGTAACCTGTGTATTAAAACGGTCCCAAGACTACAGCATGTAGGAGATAGTTTGAAACCAAAAATGATATTGATGAGAATAATGTATGTATGTATCAGTTGGGTATTCAGCCCGAAGGCTGATCTGATCCTCTACAGCTCCACCAACAGCCGTCATAGATAGCCTAGGTGTCACTGAAAAGGCATACTAAGGAAATTAGGAGTAATGTAGTTTTCCGTTGTTTTCCTCACTGAGTCACAAGTTGCTATTACATATCAGTCTGCCAAGCCCATTGAAATGCATGCACCAACCGACCCTATGAGCCATTCATAACAGGGACTTGCTGCGTAAGGAATGGTATTACTAGCATCGCTCATACATCGGTCACTTTCATATTGTCAAAGCCAAGGATGAGACTGAGACAGGTCAATAAAAGTAACAAATTGCTCTAGCCCATACCAGAAGACATAGTGTACTGTAAACACTACATCCCACCAACAAAGGCATGATGAGAATTCTATTTAGCCTACGGAAAACAATGTTTCTTATATTATTCAAAAGTGAAATATAGTCTCACAAGAATTGAGACGACTGGACGACTGAAAAAAAAAAGAACACGTGTCTAAGATACAAGCTACTCATCCTCTCCATTTTCCTATACTATAAAATATAATTTTATGTCCAATAATGGTATCTGCGAAAGTCGCTTTGTTATTTGATATTGTAAAAAATTGAGGAAAATCCAGACAGAAAATATAGATCATTTTTAATCATACGAGATTGAAACGACTTTTTTGCTACTTTCCTAACATCTTAGTAACACATCGAAGCTTTTCGGTGACGGAAGCATCGGAAAGGGCTATTAGGAAGGCAGCGGCCGTGGCCTTATTTAATATACAGCCCCAAATTTGCCTGGTATTAAAATGGGAAACAACGGAAAATCATCTTCAGGGCTGGCGACGTTGGAATTCGAAACCATTATCTACCGAATACAAGCTCACAGCTGCCCAACCCTAACCACATAGCCAACTCGCTCGGTATGAAAAAATTTGGGCTATTTAGATACAATATTAAATACCGGTAATTAGGTGTCAGAGACTATCATTACAATGTCAAATTGTGCCTTCTTTTCTAAAATTTGAAAGGACTGGGAGAGTTCGATACCTCGGTTGCTTGATTGATCATTAACTTAATCAAAATGTGCAAATCCGAACAGACGTATACTATCAAGGAAGGGATTTCTTAGGATAAAGACGATAGTTAGTAACTGCGAAGTAGATCTGAGCCTAAGAATAACATTAACGAAGTCAGTTTTATGTTATGGAGAAAAAGTTAGCTGTTCCAATCCAAGCTATTCTTGTCACAGAAACACACACGAACAAAATCGTTCGTAAATCCACAGAACGCTACAAAACACGAGTCGTAAAATTCAATAATTATCCCTCTGTACACTATACTTTTTTCATAATCAGCTTCAGCATAGGCCTAACTAGTATGAACAATCTTCGACTCAAAAATTCAATACCCATAAGATTAACCGATAATTGATGTTCACTACTCTAGAGAATGTAAAATTTAGACTGTACTTTTATTCTTAGTACTGATAGGTTATTAATCTTGAGAACGAGTTTCTTCTGTTGATACGCGGCTGTGTTTACACCTCCGAATCGAACAATACGAGTTCAAACCGGACAGTAGTAGTTGGACATTTGCAGGGCGGGAAGTAGTCTATACATAACTCCATGTCAGCAAGTAAAACATCCCTTATGACACATTTCGTGTTTAACAAGCAATATCCCTTAAACCTCGCTAAAGGTCGCTTGCAGAATTTCGGTTTCTCTGTCGAATTTGGCTTACAGGCACCCTAAATGGCAAATTGCCTGTACACGGTAGAATTATTATTATTATTATTATTATTATTATTATTATTATTATTATTATTATTATTATTATTATTATTATTATTATTATTATTTAGGGCGAAATTTTGACATTTATGTTCTGTTTTTAATAATACCCAACTGCTCACATTTATCACCATCGACTGAATCTGATTCTGCTAATACAAAAAACTGTTGCTTCGTATTGATAATTCAACACACACACAAAATGCGGATGAAATATCTTCAATTGGTGTTAAGAAATCATAACGCTTAAAACTTTCTAGTAATGTAAGTTAAAGTTGCGTTATTTTAACAAGAAAATTGTTTGTATCGATTCTATAAAATCAATAACGATCATAAGTCCTTAACAGTCCCGGAATAATGACCTATTTCGGTTAAACCCACGTATCTGGAAACAACACATTGTTAACAAGTGAACGAAGACTAACTATATTCCTACTTTTGAAAGATCCCGGCATTCATAATTAAATAAATTACTCAATCTTATATCAGGACACTTCACATTTTTTCTAGTGGTTTAACGTCGCACTAACACATCGGAGGTTTTCGGCAACTCAAGGATGGTAAACGGCTACGATTGGCAAGGTAGTGGCCATGATCTTAATTAAGTACAGCCCCAGCATTTAGTTGGAGAGAAAATGGGAAACCACGACTTCAGATTCACATTACCTCCTAGGAAGAACAATATTTGAATGATCGTAGGCTACATTTCTCCATTTTTGTACTAATTAATTATAAGCAGCCCACTACATAAAATTCCAAAAAATGTAAATTCATAGTTGCTCAATAATGAGGTTACAAAAATAAAATGTGGTTATATTTCTTACCTTAATCTTCTTTCAACGTACAGTAGATCAATTGATACTTATTATCCAGAGATAGTGGGTTCTGACCCCTGTATCGATAGCCCTGATCTGCGGTTCACCCTGGTATGGTTTGTACCTTAACTAAAACCACAGCCAATTCCCTCACAGTCTTATCTTTTTCCTATCTCACCATCCCCATATTATTTCTCTGGGTCGATGCGTCTTCAAACAAATAGAGTTGGTATTAAGAATACACTCGTATTTTCACTTGCTTACCTACGGTATTTTATATTCAAATATAGCCTGTTAATTTACTAAATCCCAGATCTCACCAACACACAGAATAATAATCATCACAATTAAACCCCTTCGAACACGAATATTCATGATCACCACAACGTTGTATTGACCAGAAGTCATCATCTGCCTGTGTTGTGCAAAAATGCTGTCCCGCCAAACAGTTTCCTCGTTAACAGAATATTATATGTCGAAAACACGCGTAATGCGGGTCAGTATTTGGGGACATCCCAGGTTATTGATTACCTCAAGTTCAGTTATAGTGGGGCTCGTCGTAGCCGAGAGACCAGAATCACCAGCTGAACACCACGGCACCGCGGTTCTAATACCGGCCAATGCATGTATTTTTCAAACTGGAAAGTCACGTGTCTGTGGTTCCGATTCCACGCAAAACTTTGGCTCCGTAGCTATGACAAGAGTACCAACAGTCACGTAATTATTAAGCTAGCTTTTCTATAGCGGATAAATGAGTTTAAAACCTGAACAGCATTAATGACTTCAAACACCAATATTTTAAAAAGATGAAGTCGATGGATCATTTTAGTAGCTTGAGTTCACTTGAGTTTAAATACGGCCCCGTGCACAGCAAAAAAGTATTAATATAAATCGTAGGGAATGGCCTTTCATAGAACAGTATAGTATAGTCTGTATTTTAAAAATTCAGCACTTTTACTACAAGTTCGAAAAATAAATCTTCTTTCTCTTTTTCAATATTTTACCTTCTTGGTTATGCCCTTTGGCACTGTGTTCCTTCAATTTCGCAATTCTTGTCTTTCTTAAAATGAAACCTTTCAATTTCAAAGATTTTTTAAATATTATGTTCTTTATAGAATACCAAGTCTGGTTAAAGAATTCGTTGTAGGAGATCGCGTATCGTAAACAAAATAATATGCATAAAATGAAACTGAAGATGAAATAAATATTAACAAATATTCATCAACTTATCCACAAAGAGAGTTAAGCGTAAGCAAGTAATGCGTAATCCGCAGGTGCTCGCAAATTTTAAAATATATTTCTGAGCACAGGACCGAAAACTAGTTTCTATTCCTAGTACTTACTTTTCAAGAGACATCATTATGTCTGATATACTCAACGGTAAATGTTAGTGATATCACTTAGTCTTAAATATCCAATTTTGTAATGAACAACATGTGTACGATTTATTTTCTGGTCATTTTACATACTGTACATATCTTCTACATTTCGTGGCCTTAATTTCCGACAGAGGAGTACTTTTATCCTTTGGTACATGTAATTTCTAGACACTGTTCAACCCTCTGCAATCCTAAAAATAATTTGGACTACTACATTTTTAGAGCCGTCTCCTTCTCAAACCTGGACGTAATTAATAAAAAGTAATCGCATCCCATTACTTTAGGGTATGGACTGAAAATATAAGCACAACTAATCCAATAAATGTAATTTACTACACCCGTGTACGAAACAACAACGCCATAATTGATAATCGTATAATGTGAAGCTGGAAAAAATAAAGTGGAGGAGAAGATCAAGGAATGCATACCTGAAATATATTAAGTGTGAGATTGGTTTGATAAGTACAAGGAGACTGGGAAGGAAACGATTATGGCCTTGATGAAGGAACAGTCCCAGCATTTGCCTAATGTAAAAATAATAAACAACAGAAAGTCATCTTCAGGACTGCCGATAGTAAGGTTCGAATCACCGTCTACCGATGAAAGCTCCACGGCCTGTACCACGAAGCAAATTTTTTAGTTCAATTTTAATTTATTAGACTATTCTCTATAATTAGTCAGTTGGACAATCTACGTGAGGGGAAAGCAATATAAATGATTGAACTCCGAAAAGGTCTTTTCTCCTCCCCATCCTCTACTCCTCACGTTGATAGAGCCACGCCCACTATGCAGAAAAGCACTGCAGCGGGCAATGATTGGCAGCAGGTGACACTACAGGTCAGTGGTCAGAACTTTCAAGAGAAGAAAGTGAGGTTAGAGGGTCGGCTGCTTCCCAGGAACATCATGGGAGGAAAGGGGTTTAGAAAGCAAGGATCAGGTGGCATGGCCAAAGTTCTTCGCATGTTATTGTATTGTTTTTAACGTTCTTCAAGCGTATCGCACCTAATCACGTAATGATTATAATCTCCACACAATAACCAGTCAATATGTGAGGACAATGGCTAGTGTAAACAAACTAGTGCGTATTTTCTTTGTACAAGTTGGAGCTTATCATAGTTTTACGTACATTATGCACAAGTCATGGACGTTTCGAACAGGTTTCATTATTCGCTTTAAAGGCGATTTTGTTATTTAATTAGATCTTAGAAACATCCGTCTCCCATGGCTGCTGATTGTTGACTATATCGTCCGCCTCTGTAGCGTAATGTTTAATGTTATTAGTTGCATCCTCGGGGACCACAGTTCGATTCTCTGTACTGCCACAAATTTAAGAATAGCTGCAGGGCTGATATATGGTTGAAATGCCACATGCACTTCACTTCCATTGGGGGTGTTCCTGCATAGAGCTGCACCACCTCGGGATGAGAACGCGAGTATACTATTCATTATAACGACCTGTACATGAAATTATTGCATGTTCCAAACTCGAATAAAGTGTACACAATCAATTTAAGGTACACTGGAAGTCTCAACAGGAAGACGGACATATTCATAGAGATTTTTTGGGTTGTTTTGGGATATGCTAGCTACTCCCGATTATTTCCCACGTGTTTGGAAACATTCTGTACAAGCTGCAATCGGTATTTGTCTAAGACTCAGAATCCGTAACTGCACTCAATTTTCGTACGTACGTCACGAACTACGTGGTGTTTCCTGGCTTTCCAGTTTGCTTATCTAGTGCTTCGAGGATTAGCCAAACACTGTCTGTTTCTGATCCAGCCGGGCTGAGTGGCTCAGACGGTTAAGACGCTGGCCGTCTAACCCCAACTTGGCAGGTTCGATCCTGGCTCAGTCCGGTGGTATTTGAAGGTGCTCAAATACGACAGCCTCGTGTCGGTAGATTTACTGGCACGTAAAAGATCTCCTGCGGGACTAAATTCCGGCACCTCGGCGTCTCCGAAGACCGTAAAAGTAGTTAGTGGGACGTAAAGCAAATAACATAATAATAATAATAATAATAATAATAATAATAATTATTATTATTATTATTATTATTATTATTATTATTATTATTATTATTATTATTATTAGTAGTAGTAGTAGTAGTAGTAGTAGTTTCTGATCCACTAAAGCAGCAACCAAGTAATTGAGTAATTAGTAGTAGTAGTAGTAGTAGTAGTAGTAGTAGTAGTAGTAGTAGTAGTAGTAGTAGTAGTAGTAGTAGTAGTAGTAGTAGTAGTAGTAGTAGTAGTAGTAGTAGTAGTAGTAGTAGTAGTAGTAGTAGTAGTAGTAGTAGTAGTAGTAGTAGTAGTAGTAGTAGTAGTAGTAGTAGTAGTAGTAGTAGTAGTAGTAGTAGTAGTAGTAGTAGTAGTAGTAGTAGTAGTAGTAGTAGTAGTAGTAGTAGTAGTAGTAGTAGTAGTAGTAGTAGTAGTAGTAGTAGTAGTAGTAGTAGTAGTAGTAGTAGTAGTAGTAGTAGTAGTAGTAGTAGTAGTAGTAGTAGTAGTAGTAGTAGTAGTAGTAGTAGTAGTAGTAGTAGTAGTAGTAGTAGTAGTAGTAGTAGTAGTAGTAGTAGTAGTAGTAGTAGTAGTAGTAGTAGTAGTAGTAGTACATATTTATTCACTTGGACTTCAACACATAGCCAACTCATTTTTCAAAGCTCAGGGTGTGCGCATGAGCAAACTGAGCCTTAATGACCCTCATGAGGAAGGTAAACAAACATGAGTTCATTTCACTGCGAGATTTTATTACATTACTTTCTCCGCTCCTTGATGTGGTTGGAAACATCGATTTAGAGGTCAGTGTAATGAGGTACCCGACGTGGTCACGACAAACTCAATGGGTAAGGTTGCTGTAGTCTCACGAGAGTGCCGCAGGTGTTTGCTCCACTATGGTACCTGGGAACAACACACCTAAACTGGCCCTACATTACTTATTAAAGTATTTTATGGCTTAGACTTACCGTACAGCCACCGACTCTAGGCCGGGTGTTGGGCGGTGGAAAATAACCCAACCCCTGAACGAGCCAACGGCTTCAGGTGGATGAGCTCCTTTCAAAGGGTGGTGGCCCCTCAGTAGTGGGAAGCATCTGAACTCCATGTTAAGAGCGGCTGCAACCAATGTCTGTTTGCTATATTGGGAGCGGCTGTATTCATACAGGGGAAGGCAAGCCAGTGTAATGTTTCCCAGGAAGATACTATGGAGAGAGTAGACAGAACCATGGCCCCAAGTCCCGGTCATCCCTTAAGTGGGCAAGACTCTCCCGGTGCAAAGCAGTCAAGTCTAGACTTTGTATTGCTACTTGGAATGTTAGAAGCAGGAAAGTTTGATAACGTGGTACACGAAGCCAGACGAATGCAAATTCACATACAAGGAATACGTGAATTACCATGGCCAAACTGGATATTCTCATCGTGAACATTGAACGCTTTAGTATTCATGCAGTGACCCAAGAAACCATAACCACTGGAATGGAATCGGAATTCTTCTATCATCTGAATACAGAAAATAGGTCAGAAACTTTGCACCTATTTCAGAACGAATGATGATGTTACAGATTCGAAGTCAGCCTTTCAACATTATACAAGTACAGCAGAGAAAGCTTATGACGATCAGTCGAGATGCTGAGATGCTGAGCAGTCTATACAACAGACTCAACAGCAATGGCATCAGGATAATTCCGGGTGATTTTAACTCCAAAAGTGGACAAGGACGAAGATTTGATTTGGCAGGCGTCTATGGTCTGGGTGTAGCTAACAATAGGGTCATTAGCCTGTTCGAATTTTGTCCCCAAAACAACGAACTGGTAGTCGGTAACACCTAGTATATATTGCCCAAACGACGCTTATAAACATGGATTTCACCTTTAGAAGCAAACTTCAGTGAACAGTAAAGAGCTAGATTGAAAATATCCCAATTAAAAAGTAATTTAGGAACATGATCAAGTGATTGACAACATAACCTGGTGCAGACGTTAGCTCCGATCATGTCCCAGCAGTAGAAATGTACGGTTGAAATTAAAATGGTTAAACCAAAACAGGTTTCAAACAGGATGGACACTACTAAACTACAAGATAATACAACGAGAGAAGCAATTAAAGAATAGTTCAACAGTAATATAGGGTATGGCTTACTCACAAATGGTGATAACGCACCAACCCAGTGGGAAGTACTGAAAAACACATAGGTTGGTGTGTGTAGAAAACATGTATGGACAACAGAGATACAGAAGAGTAAGAAATGGATGGCGGATGAGATACTGAAGCTGATGGAACAAAGACGTCTAGCAAAATACAAAATGCAATGCAAGATAAATGAGAAATTAGAAGGAAAAATAAAATAGCTAAGGAAAAATCGATGACTGAAATGTGCAAAGCACTGACCGAGGTAAGTGAAAAATTTTATAATTTCAAATTGCACAAGAAGGTCAAACGGAAACCAACATCAGCCATTCTTGACGTTGCCAACAGACCCATTCTGGATGAGCAGGAAATCGCACACTCTTGGGAGAAATTCATAAATCAACACATCGGGGATGATAGATGCCAGAGTATGAAATTCAGTACTGCTGATGTCCCAGAAATTAATGAAGGATGAACTGATGCATGCTCTAATTTTAACTCCTAACAAAAAGGCACCAGGGCGAGATCAGATCCCAGCTGAAGTTTTAAAACTGATACTAGAAGGCAATATTTTTCAGATCACCAAGCTCTTTAACACAATATACAGTACAAGAGATATTTCATATGATGGCTACAATACTCATTTGCATACCAAAGAAATCACGGCCAAGGAAACGTAATGACTACCATCTTTTAAGTCTTAGCGGAAGCAACCATCCAAATGGGACCCAGAAATGGCTTTGGTAACCGAGAGGTATTGTTCAGTGTCAATGTTCTTCTTCAAAGTTGCGGAAAACAACGCAAATATGTATGTGCATGTTTCATTGATTATGATAAGACACTCGACAGCGTCAAACATGAAAAACTGATCAAGATCTCCTGCAGAAACGGTTAGATATAAAAGATATCCGCACCATACAAAATCTTGACTGGAACCAGCGAGCCACTCTGAAGAATGGACGAAGAACTTCAGAAATAAATATCGAAAGATGAGTACGCCATGGTTGCATACTTTCACTGCTCTCATTCAACCTCTATGCCAATCACATTTTCAAAGAAGCATTGCCTGATACTGAGCTAGGTGTGATGATGATGATGATGATGATGATGATGATGATGATGATGACATGATGATTATTGTTGTTTAAAGGGGCTTAACATCTAAGGTCATCGGCCGCCCAAGAGCTAGGTGTGAAAATAAATGGAGACGCCATAAACAATATTATATGTGCATATTACACTCTTATCATATGTGTCACCATTGCAGGTCTTCAAGGACTTTTAATCAGAATTCATCTCAGTAGATAGAATCTAAACATCAGTACACGAAAAACCGAGTTCATAGTATTTAGCAGGAGCAACCATGAAGGTGTCTCCATTTCACGACTACGTCAGTTCACATACCTTGAGAGCACCATGATAGAAAAATGGACCCTGAAAAAGAGATCAGGCACCGTATTGAGATTTCCAGATCATCTTTCCAAAATTATTCTTCTGTGATGCTTATGTACACCATATACAAAGGCAAAAGCTGTTGAGATGTTACTTCTGGTCATTACTGCTTAATGGAGTAGAGACATGGGCTGTCAAAGCTTTCTCCACGAACAGATTAGAGGCATTTGAAATGTGGTTACATAGTAGAATGCTAAGAATAGCCTGGACAAATTTTGTAACCAATCATAAAGTGTTAATGGAGAGCAACAACAGAGCGTAAGCTGTAAAATATCATCAAAGCAGGGGGAAAAGCTTATTAAGGGGGAAGGAAAGTACGGGCTTTCACATCTCATATTGCAAGGAAAGGCAGAAGGCAAGCGAGGAGCCTGTAGACCACCGATGTCATGGCTCCAAAACATCAAAGACTGGACCAAACAACTCTTGAAGTTAGCTAAAGAAAGGGGAGCTTTCTACTCGGGGAAAAAAGTATGGCATTTGAACAGGAATAAGACGACTTACCTGATAACAAGCCACGTTGACCAACAGGGACGTGACACCTAAGATTTCAAAAATCATGTGTGTTCTGATTAGGTTGACATCTGCCACTCTATCATGAAACAGATAGTGAAGTAGTCACAGTCACGAATACCGTGGGAACTAGATATACCTGCCGACAGCTGACTCTGTAGATGAAGGACTAAAGGTCACTTGGCCGCGTAATATATCCTGCCTCCGACTGTGGTTGGACCGATCTAATTGGGCGGCCAAGCCACCGTTTTTCTGAATTTTGCTGGAATAGTTCAATACATGTGGGAGATTGTATAAAAATCTACAGGTTTTACTGCAAGAATTCACCGCATGGAGTCTGGATTATAAATGGTATCATGTCCTGATCTTTAATTGTTGTTTCCTTGACTTCCCTTTTAACACCGATTCTCATAGCTTCTTTTCTAACCTTAATTGAAATTAAATCAATCGTATGTTTAAGGTGCTACTCAGAGCCTAATGAACCATTATGATGTAATAAATTGTATTAATGTATTAGTTGTTCACTAGGTTTTAGGATAATATTATATATAGTTATTTGGGCAGTAAATGGTATACAGAGAGTTTCCAGCACAGTGATCACACAGTGGAGCTGCCAAGATAAATATTTCCTTAATAAGTCAATGATGACCGCCTCTGTGGTGTAGTGGCTAGGGTGATTGGCTGCCACCCCGGGAGGTGCGGGTTCGATTCACGGCTATGCCATGACATTTGAAAAGTAGTACGAGGGCTGAAACGGGGACCACTCAGCCTCGGGAGGTCAACTGAGTAGAGGGGGTTCGATTCCCACCTCAGCCATCCTCGAAGTGGTTTTCCATGGTTTCCCACTTCTCCTCCAGGCAAATGCCGGGATGGTACCTACCGTAAGGCCACGGCCGCTTCCTTCCCTCTTCCTTGCCTGTCCCTTCCAATCTTCCCATCCCTCCACAATGCCCCTGTTAAGCATAGCAGGTGAGGCCGCCTGGGTGAGGTACTGGTCATTCTCCCCTGTTGTATCTCCCGAACCTAAGTCTGAAGCTCCAGGACACTGCCCTTGAGGCGATGGAGGCTGAGTGCGAGGGAAAACCGACCCTGGAGCGTAAACAGATTAAGAAGAGGAAGAAATGAATGAGGCGCTGGTCTCACGCGAAAGCTGGGATCACATCCCAACGCACAGTGAAGGTATCCAACTCTCGTAACCTCAGACTGTAATTATTATCAACAAACATTTTCTTCTTGATATACAACGTGAGCTGCAAGCACCTTGAACATTTACTGCTCGTTGGAGGTGGAAATGTGAGAGGTTTAACCATAACGTACTTCGGTAGGCTTATTATCATGCAAGACGAACAGTTTCGGTGTGCTTAGAATTTGGACATATCTCGCTTTGCTGCACCTGCAGTTGGTCTTCCATAATAGCCTACAGGTTACCTAAAACTATAAACTATATTATCCAACAATGAATCCGTATCACTTCTGGATTGAGAAAGCGCAGTGTTTAATATTTTTGAAGACACCACACAACCTCCAGTTCACATGCGCGATACGAGTTACATTTTACAATGTGTTCAAATGATCTATCACCTTAATCGGGTATTTTCCGCTGAGAAATGGACATTTGTATCCGGGATATACTTTCAATGGTAACGAGATAATTCATCACGCACAATGCCTTAAATAAGAATTTTTGTCACTGGTTTGGCTTTAAAATGAGTATTAGGTTCGTGAAGCCTAGGGAGACTTTTATCGTCTTCTATTGAAGATATCTTCATTCTACGAAAGGTCGACGCTGTTCTGTTCTCCATTAGAGTTTAGTTGTACTTCTTCTTAAAACAACAATCGCCGGACTGAGTAGCTCAGACGGTTGAGGTGCTAGCCTTCTCACCCCAGCTTGGCAGGTTCGATCCTGGCTCAGTCCGGTGGTATTTGAAGGTGCTCAAATACGTTAGCCTCGTCTCGGTAGATTTACTGGCACGTAAAAGAACTCCTGAGGGACAAAATTCCGAAACCACGGCGTCTCCGAAAACCGTCAAAGTAGTTAGTGGGACGTTAAAAAGCACTGCGCGAGTTGGCCGTGCGGTTAGGGGAGCGCAGCTGCGAGCTTGCATCCGGTAGATAGTGGGTTCGAATCCCACTGTCGGCAGCCCTGAACATGGTTTTCTGTTGTTTCCCATTTTCACACCAGGCAAATGCCGCTTCCCTCCAACTCCTAGGCCTTTCCTATCCCATCGTCGCCATAAGACCTATTTGTGTTGGTGCGACGTAAAGCCACTAGCAAAAAAATAATAATTATTAAAACAACAATCACCACTGTGTCTTCTTAATCTAAATCAACAGCCCAATACGAACGAATAAAAAGAATTTGAAGCCTTTCATGGTTAAAGGTTTACCTCAAAAACGAATAGATTTCGTTCAGGCCATGACGGACCCCGGAGGAATGGAAAAACAAGGATAGAGTAGTAAACTCCATGCCTGGCCGTCTTTGCTCCTAGGAATTAACCAGGTACTCATTCCCGTTATAAGTTGAATGAACTCTAGGGCCATGTGCCTCACCAAAAGCGGCACTTTTTTTTTTCAAAATTTCCCCAGTGACTAAATATTCTCCGAATTCTGGAGCGTGAAAGAGGAGGAGTATCTCAACCTAACATCTCTAGTATAGCAATTCCGTATTGATATTCATCTCTGTCCAGTTTATTTATTGCATTCATAAAACTAGTAGCATCGAAAGATTCCATTAAATCGCCTCTGTCTTGTGTGAGAATATTGCATTATTCATCGGGAAGGTGGTCGGAAGACGAATAAGATCAATGTCACCGTGCAGCATAGAAATGGGGCCACGGTAAACTATAGCCCAAAGTATTTCCACGAACGTCACTGGCTACCCATATCCTACCATAACTCATTCTACGCCTCTTGCTACATTCTCATTGATTTACGTTCTTGTTGGTGCGTCCTCAGTCCGCCATTAACAAGGATAGGAACAAGGGATGGTTTCATTATAACATACAACATTTAACCTGGAGTACACAAGAGAAATTATATTTTAAATTATTGCTCAGGCAAGTGATCAGGTGGAGTGGGCTCCTCTTGAAATGCGTGCAATCCAACAGTTAATAATTGTCGTATCTCTTGGGACCTGAAATAATATAAGAAAATCCACTTCGACTATGTTGAGCTTTGAAAAGTCAGCTGGATGCGTTTTGCAACACGGCCCGTAGTTTTCACCCATTTTGTCCTTCGCTCTCACTCTTCCCTCCCCGTGGCATGTACTTGCACACAGCCCTATAAAATTGTAACCACAAGGCACACTGCCATCATACCTTTAGGCTACAAAATTCTTGCCTACCATGACAACTAAAGTCTGAATCCCGGAGTGAAAATCTTTTGGTTCCCAAATGAATACACCGTGATGACGTCAGGCAACGAACACACCAAGTTCAGCCGAGCTAACTTCGATGCTAAATGCTCTACTCCGCATCAAGAGATCAAAGTGCTGGCTCTCATCCAACATAGAAATGTTAGCATTCGTACGGCAGAGATTCGGTGTGGCATTTCAGCTCGGATTGTTCAGAGATGAATACAGCAGTGGCGGGTGTCAGGGGACATTGGACGTCCACCGAGCACTGTTTTAAGGCAGGTTTCTACTAGAGAAGAAGATAACACATTAGTTGAAACATTACAGGAGACCCCAAGCTCATGCAGGCGACCAATTTTCCTAGATATCCATACACGATTCGTAAGTGATATAGAGAAGCCGGACTTCATTGCAGAAGAGCTGCCTCAAAACGGCCCCACTCCGGTGAAAGTATAGTCGATCGGTGAGCCTTTACCGAGGTGGAGTTAAGTATTAATCAGAATCTTTTGATCTCTGACGAGACTTCTTTCACTTCGGCGAAGGTCGGGCCGGTGTATATTTTCAGGCGACGCGGAGTCCGATACGATAATCACGCAGTGGCCACATATCTGTTTAACCACAGCGATTCATACTTTAATTTATGATGTTTTCTCTACCCACGTAATTTAGAATAGTCGCCAAACACCACCCGGACACAGCAGAGATTACTTAGACGACGCAAAAGAAGATGACTATCGCAGCAGTAATCAAAACTCTGGCAATAGTGAGAAAAGTAGACCATGGCATAATACCCCGGAAGATTTTTATCATACTGACTCCGGCCGTGCAAGCCTTGATATTTTATTATATTTTCTCTACACTTAATGTAGATTAGCGTTACATATCCGATAATAATTAGAAATTCTAGAACACATTGTGCGGGAGACATAAAAACAGGACTGATAACCGCAATATCATAAGTCCCCTAATAAGGAGGAAAGGGACAATAAACTGTTGTGAGAGGTATATGGAGCCACACATCAACGCTGGGTTGGTGGCCACAATGCTCCATCCACTCCAAAAGGAACACCGGGCGAGTTCGCCGTGCGGTTAGAAGCGCGCAGCTGTGAGCTTGTATCCGGGAGATGGTGGGTTCGAACCCCACTGTAGGAAGCCCTAAGGATCGTTTTCCGTGGTTTCCCATTTTCACACGAGGCAAATGCTGGGTCTGTACCTTAATTAAGGCCACGACCGCTTCCTTCCCATTCCTAGGCCTTTCCTGTCCCATCGTCGCCAAACAACCTGCCTGTGTCGGTGCGATGTAAAACAAATAGCAAAAGGAGCAAACATTAGCAACAGACTACGGAAAACATCTGTCTCCTTAAGAATGACTTTCTAAAGTCAATGGATCTCATTGCAGAAGTTACTGCAGCGCAAGAGAAAGAGAAGCCATTTCTTAGGTATATCAGTGTACCATGTCTTCTTGGCAGATGACGTCGTCTTCGATGTACGTAACAAATAATGGCACGGTTGCTACCGACAGGACAAGGTCTCGGCTCCATGGATACGAATGAGCAACCGGCCGCCATGCAAGAGCTGACCCCAGGGGAGGTCGGCAATGACGAACGGCCACGCGGTCCAAAAGCTGCCCGCTCCGCTGATAACATCGCTCTTGACTGAAACCATGTGGTTTCTACATTTTGGATGGCAGAATTGGTCTTTACCTCCCCCACTGCATGATGAATAAATCTCGCGGCCAAAGAGAGGCCGTAATGCTCCATTGTTAGCGGAACACGACACTAGGGGGCAATAAATTATTGAGCTTGAATATCGAAGCTCTGCGCGTGGTAGGGATTTTCATGAATTTTCAACTTCATCCATCGGCATCTCTACCTGGAACTTATGTCGCGTGGGAGAGGTCTGCTTGGCCCGAGATTCTCAGCCATGGCTCAACACATAGAGAAGACAAACCCAAGACTAGTCTTTAATCCACAACCTGGCCGAATGAAATTTTGAGATCAGGGCATTATTATTATTATTATTATTATTATTATTATTATTATTATTATTATTATTATTATTATTATTGTATCGGGAGATACACCTCTACGCCGCGCGTTCAAAATGAGCGCCGAAAAGAACTCCTCTATCTACCAAATGTGAAACCAATAACACAACAAGTTAGAACTTTACTCAGAAGATGTCACTATAGAAATTTGATGTAATTTTGTTATTGTGAAGTTTCCTGTACTGTGTGAATTTCTACTTGTTTTCTTTGCCCTTCATCAAGAAGTTTGGACTTTCTTCAACAGATGCCACTGCTAATAAACTATGATCGTGCACCCTGGTGCGAAGTGGAAGAACTTTTGATTTGAGGAAGTTTTGTATTCATAAGTTTTTGTTACTAATTGATGTACTTAACTTTCGGGTTGGCAATATTTAGCTTTTCTTTCCGCCAGTTTTGAATTTAGCCAATCACGAATTTCTGTAATTAATTTTCCGCCTGTCACAGGCTTCTTCCTCGATTTTGAGTGTAACTTTTAAATTCACCTATAAATTGAGAGGGTGTGGCTGGTTTATTCGTGAAAGGTCTCGAACTTTCCCCGAGGGTTTATAAACTGCGGTTTTTCTCGTCTCTTGGCCAACTGATCGTCATCTAACCTAGTGTGTGTGTCAAACAGGAGGCGGAAGGCGCCTCTTTCATCAGGCAGCAGTACACTGACAAGGTAATGGCCACTTAACCTTTATTTCTTGCTAGCTCTGCAGTTTAACCCGAGGGAGAGGTCCGAAACTTGAACTATGTAACCTACCTTTCAGAATATGTACCTTCGGCCGGCTTAAGTAATAACTTCATAAAATCTTTAACTGTAAATCGGGGATAGAGAGCGATGTACCCTCTCGAGCTCCCCTTCATATTGGTTTGAGGTGACTACGCTTTGTAACTGGTTTTCTTCCTTTCCGTAATGTCTTAATTTATTCTTCTACGAGTCACCTCCATACTTTGGGAATAGCACCTGTTTCATCGGCCTAGTGCCCTTTAGGATTTAAGAATTCATATCTAGAAGTGCAAGTACACGCCTCCATTCAATTTGTGTTTCGGGACATTTACTTAATCTGTTCTTGTCCGCTAAGGCCCAATAGGCTGGGTACTAGATACCCTTGTTTCAAATTTTATAAGTTGTGCCTTGGTGGCGAGTGATGGTAACTTTCTGATATTGCCTTGAATAGGCTTGGAAAACTGAGCGCACGTCAGCTCTTTTCTAATGTTGTAAAAGTGCCTCTGGGAGGCTTGGTATTGTGAGTTGGGAGCAAGCACCGCTGAATTCGAGCGAGACTGCGTCCATTGGGACTGGCGTTGTTCATCAGTGAACGCACGAACTGCGAACTGCGAACTTTCCAGATTGGTTTGGATTTTTCGGCCGAAGAGCTGCTGTTATCATCAATGTTGAAAAGCTGATACTCCTGGTACAAGATGGGAAGTATTTGTGGGACCACCGGGAGTCTAATTACCACATGTGGGATATGCAGATGTTGTTATGGATTGAGGTGGCGATATGACGTACTGTTTAGGAGCAGTAAATCTGGAAATGAAGGTCTGCAATTATAAACGTGCATATACTTTCGTACATCTACCTATATTGGATTTGTAGCGATCTATAAAGGACAGGGGTAGGGGCTACCATCATAATTAAAATTTCCCAAATCGACAGTGTGACTTTTAGCAGGAGAGGGGTCTGCAATTGTAATCAAATCTCCCCTCATTGACTGTGACTGGCAGTAGGAAAGGGGGTCTGCTATTATAAAGGAAACACCACAACTCCACTATAACTGGCATTAGTAAATGGGGCTTGGCATTGTAATGAAAAATTCCCTTCTCGATTTGACTGGCAGTGGGCAAGGAAGCCTGCAATTTTGGTCAAAACTCCCCTACCAGATTGCATCCGTCAGTATGCAAGGGTGTCTGCCATTATAAACAAAGTTCTCCAACTAGATTGTGACTGGTAGTAGGTAAAGTGGCGTGCAATTATAATCGAAACTCCCCAACTCGAATGTGACTGGCAGTAGGGAAGATGACCTGCCGTTATAGTGAGCACTTCCCAGCTCGACTGACGTGCAGTAGGAAAGTGTGCCTGTCTTTATAATGAAGATTCCAATTCTATTGTAGCTGGTAGTATGTAATGAGGCCTCCTTTTTAATGAAAACTTCCCAAGTCGATTGTGAATAACAGTAGGCAACTGAGCTTGCCGTTATAGTAGAAACACCCAAAATCGATTGTCATCACTGTCATCAAAACTCCCCAACGCGTACTTCACGGATAACGTTAAGGGACGTGCAGTTTAATAAAATCTTACTCACTGCGTGAACAGTAATTTACGTAGAAATCCGTATATTGTGTAGAATACCATAGCGAAACACGGGTACATTTGCTAGTTTCATGAAATAACGGACGTAAAATTGTTCTCAAATACACACCTGAATTCACGCGGTCACCGAATAATATAGGCCCAATTATCCGGCGCGCGCTTAGCGCAACCGTACCCCCATTTTATTGGGATACAATGCCACTTCCTGTATGATACATGGGTTCTCAGTACTCCACAATCGCACATTTTGAGATTTTATATGTTCAGAGAAATGGAACCATGCCTCGTCACATATAAACATTAGCTGTAGATCCAAATTTCCATTGTAAACACTTTCACGAAACCAATTGCAGAACCTAATACTTGCGGCGAAATCCATCAGATGAAGTTCCTGCACATACCTTATTTTATATGGTAGAAATTTGTGGGACGAGTCCATGGATATTTTCGTTTCCTGCACGGTTAGATGATTTTCTCCAGTTAAAACGTGTCTTTTCCACTTCCTCGGTATATCACAAACTCAAACTGATGTAGGCCTACTCCAGAAAATCCAAGGTTTTGTAGGAATGCTGGAGTCGGAATATTTACGAACATGTCTCCGAATCCATCTTCTATACCTATTTTTTTAAAGTAACATTCAACCAAATAAATTCGCTGTTCAACCTACTCCTACCTCAGTTTACAATCTACTTCTTTATACAAAAGAAATAAAAAGCAACAATCACAGATATGTTCCGGTATAATTCTCAGAAGCAGCTAACTTCTGGGACGTTTTGCACATCAGGCTTCCCACACTACGGTCAAGAGAGCGGGAAGTCGGCCGGTGGCAGAATGATGCAAAGTTTCCTCCTAAAATGAGAGCAATTGATTTGATAAAGTTGCCAGCCTCGTGATGCAGGGGTAGCGATCCTGCCACTTGCTCAGATGACCCGAGTTCTATGTCGGGCTAGTACTTGTAATCTTGGAATGAGGGCTGGAAAGAGCCTCGTGAGTTTAACTGAAAAGCTGTCTCATATGAGAGCAAGTGGACCCAGTCAAGACAGCCAACACTTAAGACTGAGGAAGTTCAATATCTGCAGACCATCTGACCGGACAGCATCAGTTATTTTGGCAAGATAACGTCTGAACGTGCCACAGGGATGATGACGTTAGTATGTACCTGGACCTGTTCCTGGACAACGGGGGAAATAGACTACCAGGTACAGGTTATGATACTATTTTGTTCTTCCCACTAACTACTTTTCCGGTTCTCAAAGACACCGAGTTGCCAGAAATTTTATTCCACACTTCTCTTATACTACGCGAACCTTCAAAAAATAACGGACTAAGCTGCGATCGAACCAGCAAACTTCGACTCAGAAACCCAGTGCTCCACTCTCTGAGCTTCTAAACCCGACTGGTACCTGTCATGAAGAAGTAAGCTTGCATTTGGAACTTGGTTGATTCGATCCCTACCCCCGATAGCCGTGAGGATGGTTTTTCGTAGTTCTCCTTTTCTACTCATGACAAATGTGGCTGTGCGTTGAGGTCACGACTGGTACCTTTGCAATACAATCTCTTTGCTATCTCATCGTTGACGAACTCTTTATGATATTTAAATGTTTGTAAAAACAATAAAAGGAAAGAATATGTAGGCCAACAAATGATAAAAAGTAATTCGATTATATGATCTGACTGCAGTGACCGACCTCAAGAACCGTGACTGGAATGTATACAGATGACTCCACTATGTTTTTGTGACAACAATAAATTAAACTCCACATGAGATGCGCACACAATATTAGTCACACCATGGATTTAAGAGGCTGTTTATCAGTCCTTGAAACATTTCTTTCAGAAATCTGAAAGAGAAGTGGATGCATACAAGTGAAAGCACACATCGCAAGTTCCCAAAACAGTGTTCTAGGCAAACAACTATAGACTAGCCACTTTTCTTCATTTGAAACGTCCCAAAAGTCAGCAAGCTATGTTTAATCATCTTAGAATACAAGAAAAACTATAAAATTACCGAGCAGTCCTGAAGATGTTCTTCCGTGTTTTCCTCAGCTTCAAACCAGGTAAATGCTAGGATTATACCTTAATTGGTGCGGCGTAAAGTCAATAGAAGCAGTAGACAAAGTTGTAAGATGCTAGAAGGAAGGTCTGCTATAAAGTTGCATACCTGGAACGTTGTTTTGGAAATTTGAGGTACCTTCTTTCCCAAAGCTGTAAATAGTGTGCGAGCTTTATATTCAATGAATCATACGAGCTTATTAGGTAGCTTTCATATTTACTAGTAAATGATATTTATGACAACCTTCTTTCCTATAGAAGGAATAAAAGTGATGATAACATTGCAGCTACAGCCATGGCAGTAAGACAGGAATTTATCTTAATCATAAGTTCTCGACCAATAAAAGGAGCTGATCGCCCCAGGCTGCGATCTCTAATTACTCTCTCATGAAGTAAAACAACTGGCTGCTGATTTACGAGCAAATTCTCAAGTCAGCGGCCAGTTCTGAGCGGCATGATGTAAACACTGTGTTATTCCAGCTAATAATATGGAGCTGTAGAGAAAAAGCGAAAGGTATAGGTAATCCACTTACACACATATATATACACACACACACCTCTACATGGACGGGGGATAGCGAAGCTTTCTTTGGACATGGGCTTCTGGGTTCAATTCTAAGCTGGGTCGTGGGGTGTCAGTCGTAGTAAGCGAAGTCTTCTGACACGAGAAATGGATTTGAGCTATCTCTTCCATATCTGTCCCACATAACACATTACACCATTCCCCACCACAGACACGCAACGAAGCGAGTAGCTTTAACTTAGCGTTCAAGAGATAGTGGGTCCGAACCCCACCGTCAGCAAGACTGGAAATTATTTTCTGTAGTTTCCAGTTTTCACGAGAGGCAAATACCGGGTCTATATCTTGCCTAAGGCTGTTGTTGCTACCTTCATAGTCATAGACTCTTCTCATTCCACCACCACCGAATGCCTAACAGTGTTGCTGGTATACAGTAAAACCACCAGCAGAACTTCTAGTGGTCGATTTTATCTTCCTGAGAGGACATATTACCTTGGATCGAGTATGGGTAAATAAAAAATACTAGACTGATTAACATGGATCGAGAATGGGTAAACGGAGAACATCGGTAACATGTACAGAATATTAATGAACGATGACACAGTCTAAAACAGATGAATGGAACTATAACATAGTTTAAAAAGGGTGAAGAGAGCAATACAGTTTAACAGACCGTAGAAACTGCAACCACCACTACTGAGATGTGAAACGAACAAATGAGGCGTCTAGTATCAAAACCGGCCAAGTCACTCAAGGCATATTTTTCAATATGGACGAAAAACCTGTAGAGACAAAGCAATGATGGTTAGAAAAGATTTTTTTCACAGTTATATCCTTAATGGTTTAATATTTAAGTTCCGTTGTTTTGAGAAATCTAACTCAAAATTAACCCATCTTTTTTGTTAATTTAAATTTTGACTTGGCCGTTTTTGTTGCAATTTTGTACAATTTCACAAGGTATGAAAGTAAATCTTTCAGTTCACCACTCGGAACAATATCCACGTTACAGCACACAATAATGACAAAATACGAGCACACCGGAAATAGGATTGCTTTGGCGCCAATAACGGTAAGAAGCCCGCGAATACGTAAATCAGTGTTGCAAACGAACAAAAAACAAAATATTATGACTTCAAAGAATATACATTACGAGGAACGATTTTGCCTACTGATATTATCACATTGTTGCTTAATGTAACAACACAAGGTTCCAGACAATAATGCTACATCATAAAGATTGTCGCTCGTTCCTTGACTTGGCCGGTTTTGAATTCACTGGCTGCATGACTTGGCCGATTCTGTTGCACGACCGAGAATTCAGTGCTCTATAACATGAAGACATGGACGATTTTAAAGCATATTCTTGTTTCACCTGATAGTGCTATACTTCTACTTCAAATTTATAACCTTAACTCATTTTCGTAAATTTTGTGACTTGGCCGGTTTTGATACTAGACGCCTCAAATATAAATGAAGACCAGGACGGATTAGAACTTCCCTGTTAATTCAATACGAATTATTCTGTAAAGTACGACGTTCCTGCATTAATCCCTTCTATGTTTTCCTTCTTTACGAGCAGTTACTTGTTTTGAAAGAACGCGAAAAGGTACATACGATATTAATTTACTTTATTAATCATGAGACCAAAAATAGACTTACTATGATGGCACAGAATTACTTATTACAAGAACGTATTTCGGTCACCGTACACATTATTTTGTAGAGTGTCAAGAGATATGATATTCATATAAAATAGTTTCCAAGATGAGGCACCTCTGAAATAGCTTTAACTTTGGCGCCAAGTTTGACAAGTTGGAAGAAAATATGATGAACACAAACGTACGGTGGGGAAAAGGGCATACAACCAGGGGTAGTCCCCTCTGACAAGTCTCGCTGTATTTAATTACTTTCACTTGGGGAAACAACCCCTTCCCCTCTCGATAATAAATTTTTCCTTTTTCATTTTTTTCTTTGAAATTCGTTATCAAAATCACAAGACTGCGAATAATACTTACACAAAATGTTAACAGAAACATACTGTACAGCCGTTCTCAAATTTCGAACCTAAATTAGTTTCTTATCCCGGATCTCGTTAGCAATAACTATAGGCCTGCGTACATTCTGTTCTGAACACATCCGATAAAGTCGTGTGTGGAAAGAGGGAGTGGGGGTAAATAACTGAACAGCGCGATGACGTTCACTCATCTGCTGTTTGAGTGCAATAGATTATTTTCTTGAAATAACGTAACTGATAAGGAAAATTATTGCAATTTGCTTTACATCGCGCCGACAGAGATAGGTCTTATGGCTACCATGGGATAGGAAAGGCCTAGGAGTGGGAAGGAAGCGCCCGAGGCCTTAATTAAGGTACAGCCCCAGCATTTGCCTGCTGTGAAAATGGGAAACCACGGTAAACCATATCCAGGGCTGTCGACAGTGGGATTCGAACCCACTATCGCCGGGATGCAAACAGATGATTGTGAACCAATTCTGTTTGACTTCCCAACTAATTTTAATTGTTGGAGGGTAGTACATCTATGTTTTATTTACGTACTGATACCGGTAGTGGAAGGTGAGCAGTAGGTTCGTATTGTGTCTTCAAAATATGATTGTACTCGAAAAAATAAACACTCTTAGTGTTGTCGAATACCGGACAATTCGTACCTGGGACATTCCATTCTACCGGAAGTTACGTACCACTTGACTGGCTGACTACCTGCGAAGTTTCACCTAATGACTTGAAAATATTTAGGATAGGACAATCCGTACAACTTGAAAGACTTGGAAGACATCCCGGCTGTATTTCAGCCGTATTTGCGTCTTAAATGTGCCTAAGATCTTTTTTTAATTTTTTACAATTTGCTATATGTCGCACCGTCTAATGATGACGATGGGATAGAAAAGGGCTTAGGAGTGGAAAGGAAGCGACCGTGGCCTCAATTAAGGTACAGCCCAGCATTTGCCTGGTGTGAGAATGCGAAAACACGGAAAACCATCTTCACGGCTGCCGACAGTGAGATTCGAACTCACTGTCCTCCCAATGCAAGCCGACAGCTATGTGAGAAATGATGTCTCAGTATCCTGATGAATCCTATCAGTGTTAATATTTTTCGTATAAATAACTTCATTAAAATATTTCTACCAGTGTGCTCAAATTAAATATTCTTTATAAATACGAATAGAAACTGATATGGAATGTTCATTGCCATCCATGATGTCTAGCGTTCTATTTCGAGAACGGCCTATATCGCCCGAACATCATGTTTTACAACATGTTTTATATTTCTATGTAATAACCTTTGGTTGCAAAGACAACCCCTTCCTATCCAGATATTTTTAAGTTCTTACACACATACTGAAGTCCCATATGGCCGAATGAATTACATAACTGGAGAGGGCCATGGCCGTAAGGAGCAGTGGACGTATTCGGTTTCGGCCTGAACATACTGTCATATTTCACGCATTTTCACAAAGTACTTTTTTCACTTTGTTTTACGTCGCACCGATATGCATAGGTCTTGTGGTGACGATGTTATAGGAAAGGACTAGCTAGCTTTTATAGTTTGACATAATAAATGAGGTCCTGTGTCCTCTTTTCTGGAGCACGTGGATTTTTATAGAAGGAGCAAGTAAGGAACTAAAGGATGTACGTAATCTACGTCACAACTTGCCTATTTTTCTTGTTGCATTTATTTAGTTTCATTCACAATCGGAGTTGGCAGATGGTGTAAATGCATCCACAGCAACCGACACCTTACACACCAAGTGATGATGTAACTGTGCTTGTCAGTTAGATACTCACCTCTTGACCTCAACTTCCTGCCTCTGACTGATGGGATTAACAGCAGTGATTATTAATCCACATACGGCTATCATAATGAGTCCTAATTATACTCTTAACCCTTGAGGTCTAAACAAACAAGTGAAAGTGTTCCGTACAGTCCTTTAATATGGTCTTTAGATTATATCACAGGCATGTACATAATAAGGTTAATATAGTGCACTGACGTGCTAAATCTATAAATCTCAAATTAGGGTAGAATTATTGTTTTCTATAGAGCTAATTATTTCAATTCGAGATTAATTCTGAAATGTTGCATCTTGGGAATTGCAGTCACTTATTTCCAACTTTTAATTTTAAGCACCCTTAGTGCAAGTTCATCAATATAATAGACATCGAGAAAAATGTTGTCGTTAATACATGAGAATGATAACCACGGTTTTAAAGGATACTACTACTACTACTACTACTACTAGATGACTTTTATTTAGCAAAGTTCGCCGGCCACAGTGACATCTCTAACGAGTATTCCTTCTCGGTCAACATAGTAGATAGTGGCCGACAGATAAAGCGTTGCCACTCATTACTTTCATATTATGAGATACTTTCAACCGAAACCTCCTCGGGCCCACTTATTAATACAAAACACATACAATGAAATAGTCATGTTTTACCACAGTTCAGAGACTAAAACTCGCAAAATATTGACATTTTTTAGATTTTCACCACAAACATTTTTTTTATCAACACTGTATTCTTGGTTAGAAACACCTTCTACAACCCTGATTTCTTTTCAGGATTACTGAGTTGCAATTACTCCGTATTTATATGTTTATATTGAAACTTCTGCCTTTATAAAACCATCCCACGTAAATAGCTCTAACTTTTTGAATAAACTTCATTCTTAACGTCATGAACGTATGTTTTCATGGCTTATTAGCATTTATTAAATAAATATTATTCTACCCGGACTAAAGCCTCTTTATATTAACGAGTCCTTAACAAAAAACCGAGCTTTCAGCGAAGGGCAAAGCATACGAAGGTCTGTCAGCACCATGATATAAAGTGGCTTTAATCCAGAAATAATATTTATTCATTCTTAACTTGTCAGCATTGACAAAATATGTACGACAGCATTTGAATTGTAATTCTGGGCTTGGTGTGTGAGTTTTCATATAGAATTACTGCCATCTCATTTTCTGTCCGACTCGTTGACTGAATGGTCAGCGTACTGGCCTTCGGTTCAGAGGGTCCCCGGTTCAACTCTCAGCCGGGTCGGGGAATTTAACCTTAATTGTTATATTGTTTTATTCTTTTAACTGACAACTGATGAAACGTGTTTAGTCAAATAAATAGTTTTCTTTCATTAAAAAGTGTATTGACAAAAAAGCAAAGTCACCTCCGTACAGGCCATGAAGGCCCTTGGAGGAGTGGAAGGTAAAGGCTTCCACCATTGTTAACCTCGCCACGTGATGGGGTAGAGTGGTTGGCTCTACGCCCGGCCGCCTTTGCCCCCAGAAATTAACCTGGTAATCACTTTTGGTGTAGGCTGAGTGAACCTCAGGGCCATATGCACCTCCGGAAGTGGAAATCTCGTTTCATAAATTTTACGACTTCCTGACGGGGATTCGAACCCACGTCCTTCCGGGCGAACTGAGCACGCCTGTACCGCCTCGGCCAGGTAGCCCCTTAGTGTACTGACAAGGCTGATTCAAATAAAAATTTTAAATAGTTCTGTAATACATTAATTGGTTAAGCTCAATGGCTCGGAGGCTGGGTGTGTGTGCCGTATTCAGCATGAAAAATCATCCTTGGTAGGGCCCTCATCCTCACAGACATGCAGGTCGCCTAATAGGCCGTCTACGAGAAAAAGATCTCCACCAGGCCTCTCCGGAGGCCATACGCCATTATTATTATTATTATTATTATTATTATTATTATTATTATTATTATTTAGTATTTCATAATTTCGATGTAATACACTGACTGACAGAGCAAATGCAACACCAAGAAGGAGTGGTTCGAAAGGGATGAAAGTTGGGGAAAAAACAGAGACGGCACGGACGAATAATTGATGTTTATTTCAAACCGATATGCAGGTTACACAATGCGCACGGCATCGACTCAGTAGGATGTAGGACCACCGCGAGCGGCGATGCACGCAGAAACACGTCTAGGTACAGAGTCAATAAGAGTGCGGATGGTGTCCTGAGGGATGGTTCTCCATTCTCTGTCAACCATTTGCCACAGTTGGTCGTCCGTACGAGGCTGGGGCAGAGTTTGCAAACGGCGTCCAATGAGATCCCACACGTGTTCGATTGGTGAGAGATCCGGAGAGTACGCTGGCCACGGAAGCATCTGTACACCTCGTAGAGCCTGTTGGGAGATGCGAGCAGTGTGTGGGCGGGCATTATCCTGCTGAAACAGAGCATTGGGCAGCCCCTGAAGGTACGGGAGTGCCACCGGCCGCAGCACATTCTGCACGTAGCGGTGGGCATTTAACGTGCCTTGAATACGCACTAGAGGTGACGTGGAATCATACGCAATAGCGCCCCAAACCATGATGCCGCGTTGTCTAGCGGTAGGGCGCTCCACAGTTACTGCCGGATTTGACCTTTCTCCACGCCGACGCCACACTCGTCTGCGGTGACTATCACTGACAGAACAGAAGCGTGACTCATCGGAGAACACGACGTTCCGCCATTTCCTCATTCAAGTCGCTCTAGCCCGGCACCATGCCGGGCGTGCACGTCTATGCTGTGGAGTCAATGGTAGTCTTCTGAGCGGACGCCGGGAATGCAGGCCTCCTTCAACCAATCGACGGGAAATTATTCTGGTCGATATTGGAACAGCCAGGGTGTCTTGCACATGCTGAAGAATGGCGGTTGACGTGGCGTGCGGGGCTGCCACCGCTTGGCGGCGGATGCGCCGATCCTCGCGTGCTGACGTCACTCGGGCTGCGCCTGGACCCCTCGCACGTGCCACATGTCCCTGCGCCAACCATCTTCGCCACAGGCGCTGCACCGTGGACACATCCCTATGGGTATCGGCTGCGATTTGACGAAGCGACCAACCTGCCCTTCTCAGCCCGATCACCATACCCCTCGTAAAGTCGTCTGTCTGCTGGAAATGACTCCGTTGACGGCGGCCTGCCATTCTTAGCTATACACGTGTCCTGTGGCACACGACAACACGCTCTACAATGACTGTCGGCTGAGAAATCACGGTACGAAGTGGGCCATTCGCCAACGCCGTGTCCCATTTATCGTTCGCTACGTGCGCAGCACAGCGGCGCATTTCACATCATGAGCATACCTCAGTGACGTCAGTCTACCCTGCAATTGGCATAAAGTTCTGACCACTCCTTCTTGGTGTTGCATTTGCTCTGTCAGTCAGTGTATGTCTATATATCATACAAATACTAAAAAGATAACATAAATCTCTCAGTTTTTATCCAACGATGAAGAAAATCCGATGAACCAAAATGATAGAAAAATCTCACTTATTGAGTTGTCAAAGATCTTTTATAAAATATATGACAGTGTTATGGAGGAATATTTCATAAGACGTGCTTTTATAAAATTTGTTCGATAACAGATATGAGCATCACATCATCTTTTGCAAAGATTTGAATTGTTAAATCCAAAATGGCGGATCGTAAGTTTAGATGGAATGTTGCTACAGCAAAACGGCTTATTTCCGAATATGAAATATGAAATTAATTAAACGTTGTACAATGTGCAACACAAGACACTAGGAATACAAAAAAAATTAAGACAGCAGTATTTGGCTGAAAAACTAAAATTGAATATAATCTAATCTTTACATCATATTGCTTCTAATTCATTTAATTTTGATTATTGTAAGCAACTTCTTTTATTTTTCTGAAAAGCCACGACAGATAACTTAAAACCATGCGAGTTTTAAACTTGTAGTGTGAACATGCAGAAAGATGTAGAACTTGTGGTGTACTCTTCTGTGATGGTTTAATTTAAAACATACCTGTACTTTTATGATAATTTTTGTCATTACAATTTAAGTACAAACTAACAGTAGCCAAACAGGCACACAGCTCTCCTGCATCCATTTTTGCTGAACTATAATCAAATATTTTTGTAGTGTAATGGTACAATGACTATACGTAAATAATCTTTTATAAAAGTTAAGTTGCACAAAATATTTTACAAAGGATCTTTGACAAATTTCTTTGATAGTGTAATATTAGCTTTAGATACGCGTGTATGAAGTCTGTACACGGAATCTGGGAAGTATTGTCGCGGATGACATCACACAGGAGACAGCGCATGATCCTTTTACTTTTTCCCAGTTAGTCTCTAGGAGGAAGCTGGTGAGTGAAGGTGACTGAGGGTGCCACATACCGTTTCTTGCATAATACAATCTGCACAACACATAAAACTCGGGTGTGATGTACCCGACTACTTTTACTGTACCATGCCGAAGAAATGAGAAAGAAGGGATTCACTGTACATGAGGAGGTACACGGACTGGCCATAAACGGTAGTTCACAGAGAATTGACATCATAGCCTTTAAAGACAACAGCTCTCAAGGATTCATCTTAGATTCGACTGTCAGGTTCGAGCACCACAGCGGTCAGCCAGAGGAGGTCAATCTAGGAAAGATTAACAAATACAAACCCACTAACCCTTACTACAAATCTAAATACCACCTTCAGGAAATTGAAATAATAGGGATAATGGTTGGAGCTCGCGGTACCATACCCCGTCACTTCGTCGCCACATGGAAGCGCTTCCAACTCCCAATGAAGCTCATCCCCGAAATTGCGACTCTCTTCCTCCGAGGCTCCATCAAGATCCTGAGACACCACCTCTACAGCTACATCTCTGAAATGCCGCACTAATCATACTGTTCCTTCTAATTTAGAGTTTTCTTCAATTAATAGATCTGTACAGAAAATTTGATATGTTTTACCTTGTACTTAGTGGCAGCCTGTAAATACAGGAGGTTGTTCCTAAATAAATGGAAATGTATGTATATTTTAAAATATTAGTATGCAGCTTACTTTATTTTCAGAATGAAGCATGTTTCATTTTAGCATTTTGACATGTTCACTGCTTCAAGACCAAGAGACAAATGCGAACCGTAAACGTGTTATGTTCCCTCTCCACCTCTATCCTTTTCGCCCTCACTACTCGCTGGACCAGTCAACTACATCGCTGAATCAGTAGAAGGCTTGTTTCCTAAATGCCACTTCACAGATTCCGTGTATAGACCTTAGGTCTGCTCTTTTCTCCTTTTCTCTGCTTAAAATTGAAAACAAGCCATAAATATTGCTAAAACTATATTGGCCTATTGCACTTAATTTTAGTTCTGTTTACAACAGAGGACAGAAGTTGCTTTCAGATTTTCTATGTTTTAACTTAAGAAATTTTAAAGTTAAAGGGACCAAACGCGGAGATTTTTAAGAGTGGTCTGAAGGAATAAAACTGCAGTGGCCCTACAGTCTTTTGGAGAAAAATTGAATCTGGCCATTTAGACTCCCAGCTTCAAAAGTTGTGGATTCCGTTCGTTAGAAAGTACTGTGGTTGCTGCCTTAGCCACTCCACACTTTGAGTTCGTCATCGTCGTGGAAGTATTTGCCCCTCAGAAATTTCTTGAGAAGTTCGAAAAATGGAAGTAACTAGGTGGCCAGTTCGAGACTGTACAGTAGGTTGGGTGGTCAATAACCCCCCAGGTTTCTTTGCTTTCGTCTCTTCCACTATCTTCGCAACATGTGGACGCGTGTTTTCGTGTGAATAATAACACACCAGGCGACAACATACCAGGACGCTTCCTCTCGATGGCTTTGATACAAGTTGTTCGGTAACGGACGGTATCTCATGCTTGGTGTAGCAGCGAGATGCCTGTATGAATGCAAAGCGTAATACCTCCAAGGAAGTAGCCTGCTGAATATTTATTCCTTGGATATTGCTGTTTCTGCCTGTTTTCACTTTTTAATTTCATTGAATTTGTTTATGTTAATGATGTGTTAATGTGGTCATAAATGGGCCCTAGTAGGTTTCAGTTGACCACACCACATACTTTCACTTGTAGAGAAGAGCGAAATATATTGTGCAAAAATTGAGACCCTCCTGCGCATTTTAAAATGGCAAGGCATGGCCCTGCAGTTCAGAGTCCACGTAGAAATGCCTATAACTTCGATATCAGTAGTTACGTAAAACTATAAGCTTTCAAACTTTCACACTTCGAAAAACTGGAATACAACATTTGGAAATGAAATTGGAAGAATTCATGCAGATTAGCTAAAACGAGTTTTCGAGAACGTGAGATTTGTTAAGAAGAAATAGATAGCCTATGTAAGTTAATGACGATAGCAACATACTAAAATAATAATAAAATGAATCAGAATAATAAGTATAGTAATGCTCCTGATAACACTGCATTTAACAGCTCCTAAAAGCTGATAGCCAGTGTCGGGATCAGACTCTGCAACCATGAGCACAGGAGTCACGTAAATAAGCATACAAGTAACTAAACTCGTTAAAGTCAAGAAAACTCTCGCGCTATATCAGTTGAGATACGGTAGAATATTCTGTAGAAACAAAGTTTTCGGTGTGGAGCAGGCCTACGAGGGTGTCATGTTAGGCACGGCATAGTGAGGTGAGACCCCCTCCCCCCCCCCCCCTGTATAATAAAGCAATTCGCATTACCTGCTAGATGGAGCACATAACTCATCTCAGTGTTAGAAACGCTATTAAATTACAACGATCAATAGTAGCTCCCCTAACATAGGTAGTGCAATCCACAGACAATTTGTCCCAAGTGCACCGAGCGCGATAAATTATTTACATACGCCATACAATTTTCAGAGGAGGAAACATGTCCGTAGATGTAGATTATTATTATTATTATTATTATTATTATTATTATTATTATTATTATTATTATTATTATTATTATTATTATTATTATTATTGTTATTATTATTATTATTATTATTATTATTATTATTATTATTATTATTATTATTATTATTATTATTATTATTATCGGAAGCGTGATTAGCGCAGTGAATTAGCTGCTAGTTTTTGGCACGGATGGCCGAAGTTCTACTCCCAGTCGATGCTAAGTTGGAATGTTCTTTGGAAAGTCATGTGGCTTCAGGAGGAGCATCCGTCCTTAAAGCCCTAGCCAAAATCAAAATGATCGAGCATATTGGCTGCACACTTTGGGTCACAGCTGTGAGCTAGTATTCTGGAGATGGTCGTCATAAGACCTGTCTGAGCCAGTACGACGAAAAACTAACATAAGAATGGAAATAAATATCTGTGTAAGAAAGGTCTGGGATTGGAAAAATTGGGAAGACGCTGGCCCCGGAGTTAATTAAGGTACATTCTCAGCATTTGTTTGGTGTGAAAATTGGAAGCCACAGAAAACCGAACTCACTACCTTCCAAGTGCAATTCCATAGCTACGAAACCCGAACCGTTCAGCCAACTCGCTCCATATAAAGTAAGTTAACTGAGGAGCTGTTTGGTATTAGAGACAGAAAAGGCGATCAAGACAGTGCAGCAATGTGGCTGAGGAACTCATCACGCTGATCACGCGGCTCCAAAATGTTCTTGGGCAGATGAATGTCTTATCAATCAAGTATTGTTTTTGTATGTTAAGGAAAGTGACAGCGAGGATAATAATAATAATAATAATAATAATAATAATAATAATAATAATAATAATAATAATAATAATAATAATAATAATAATAATTGTCTGGGCCAAAAAAAATTTGAACAGAAAAGCAGACATTGAAAATACAGAGAAGGAACGCAAAACCATAAGAAAAATTCTAGGCCCAAAACTCGCCGACGGACAATACCGACTCAGAGGCAGACAGGAAATCAAACAATTCACAAATATTCACAGTGATATTAGAAAACGCATGTTAATATTCTATGGACATATTAAAAGAAAGTGTCCAGACAGACTTACAAAATAAATAGTTGAATGCTACGAAAACAGGAGTAAAGCCAAAGTAGACACAATGAAATGGATTGGCGAAATCAAAACTGATTTGAAACAGGCAGGAATTACACCAGCTCATGTCCAAAACAGGGTAATCTTCAGATCCAAAAATCAAAAATGCCAAGTTGACCAAGAGGAAAGACCAAAGAAGAACACTTGAAGCAACCTGGTCTGAAGACAGAAGGGAAGCCTACAGTGAAAGAATGAAAGAAATATGGGCGCAAAGGAAGGAAAATACACGTCTCTAACTACTTTGCCTACTCCAAATGGGCTTATTTGCATAAATAATAATAATAATAATAATAATAATAATAATAATAATAATAATAATAATAATAATAATAAAGCCCTTCCATTCAGGGCATGGGGGAATCTGGATGATTGGAAAGTAACATTTCGACTCAGCACCCATCTGAAATAGAATGGCTCGCTCTACGTCCGACCACCATTGGTCCGAGGTGTTACTGTGATGTGAGTTTTGTTGTACGTTGAATAAACACCAGGAACCGAGGATGTGACTGTGCGCTTTGGGTGACGTAGCTATCAGCATGCATTCGGGATATAGTGGGTTCGAACTGCTTTGTTGGCAGCCCTGAATATGGCTTTACACGGCTTCCCACTTTCACACCTAGCAAATTAACTTAATTAATTCCACGGCCAGCGTCTTCCCAATCACAGATTTTATTTTTCCGTGTATACATTCGTTTTACGACGTACCGACGCAGACAGGTCTTATGACCACCATCTCCAGAATAAGCACACAGTTGTGACAGAAACTGCTCAACCATGTTGGTTTGGCTGGGGAAATTTATCCAGTGCATTTGTATGTATTTAGAACCCGTTTTATTTTTATTTCTTAATGACATGTTTATGGATTGAAACTATTGTCTTGTGTAATGAAAGCATATGAGTAAATGCACTACGTAACTTATTTTTGCATATTAAACTACAACATAACATGAGAATCGTCCAGTAACTGCCAATTTTAAGCAAACTCTTCATTCTGTTACTGAATATAAAACAGTTTTTTCGAATTCTTCTTATTCTTCTTTTTCTACCGCTTTTGCAACATCTGTGGGGACGTGGGTGCGAACTGCGTCGCACATGTGGATTTGGCCGGGTTTTACGGCCGTATGCCCTTCCTGGCCGCCTCTGTGGTGTAGTGGTTAGCGTGATTAGCTGCCACCCCCGGAGGTCCGGGTTCGATTCCCAGCTCTGCCACGAAATTTGAAAAGTGGTACGAGGGCTGGAACGGGGTCCACTCAGCCTCGGGAGGTCAACTGAGTAGAGGTGGGTTCGATTCCCACCTCAGCCATCCTCGAAGTGGTTTTCCGTGGTTTCCCACTTCACCTCCAGGCGAATGCCGGGATGGTCCCTAACTTAAGGCCACGGCCGCTTCCTTCCCTCATCCTTGCCTATCCCTTCCAACCTTCCCATCCCCCTACAAGGCCCCTGTTCACCATAGCAGGTGAGGCCGCCTGGGCGAGGTACTGGTCATACTCCCCAGTTGTATCCCACGACCAAGAGTCTGAAGCTCCAGGACACTGCCCTTGAGGCGGTAGAGGTGGGATCCCTCGCTGAGTCCGAGGGAAAAACCGAACCTGGAGGGTAAACAGATGATGATGATGATGATGCCCTTCCTGACGCCAACACTATATGGACTGATGTAATCACTATTGCGTGTTTTTGTGGTGGTTGGTGGTGTGGTGAGTTGTCTTAATATGAATAGGGGAGTGTTGGAACAAACACCCAGTCTCCGAGCAAGAAGAATTATTGCTAGTGGCTGTACGTCGCACGGACACAGATAGGTCTTATGGCGACGATGGGATAGAAAAGGCCCAGGAGTTGGAAGGAAGCGGCCGTGGCCTTAATTAAAGTAGAAGAATTAATCACAAGCGATTAAAATCCTCGACGCGGCCGGAAATCGAACCCGGGGCTCTCTGAACAAAAAAGGAGTACGCTGATCATTCAGCCAACGAGTCGGACAAAACAGTCCGTCGAATTAAGCACTGTAAATCATGCCAACGAATTATAAAGAAATATGCTCCTCAGTATAAAACAAGACATGAAGCAAACCATTATTAGTGCTCGTGTTTGTTCTTCGTCAAGTCTTAAGTCTTTTTTCCTGTTCCAGGTTTTTCAGTACATCGAATCCAAGTTTGACAAACACAAAGTCTCACAGTACCCTTTAAATTATAATCGGAGTATGAAATAAAATGGCGTATGGCTTTTAGTGCCGGGAGTGTCCGAGGACATGTTCGGCTTGCCACGTGTCATGATGATGAAATGATGATGAAGACGACACATACACCCAGCCCCAGTGACAGTGAAATTAACGAATGATGGTTAAAATTCCTGACCCTGCCGGGAATCGAACATGGGACCCCTGTAATCAAAGGCCAGCACGCTAAGCATTTAGCTACGGAGCCGGACATCGAGCTATTACCTTTGGTTTGTATGCTTTAAAAGCTGAAAACAGTTCCTCATAGACGTACGCGGAACGAAATATGATCAACCATGCTGCAACAAATCTACTGTAGCCTAAGTTATATAGGCGGGGAAAACTTTTCCGAGAAAAATATTTGTACATGGATTTTTAATATTTGACAATATTTAATACAGCACCGTTCACGATCAACACGACACTGCGATCGAAAATTGTACTACAGATAGTTACTCCCCTCCTCTGCTCTTTCCGGCTCACCCCCCCCCCCCCCTCCCCCGCTCAAATGCCGACTTGTTGCCCAGTTTCGTTTCTCTCGAGCCGTAAAGATGCTCTGAGACTAAACCGTCTATCAAGGACTTAAGTCCTCAGACAGGTTGAGGATCGAACCCGAAGTTTTTAGGTCAGAGACAGTTCCTGTAATATATCTCCAATATCTGTCTGTATACAAGTAGTCAGACGAGGCCGTGATAGATGTTTCACGTTGGCCAGAGAGCGAAGGTGGTGACTATCCCAGAGATTGCAGACTTTCACCATACATCACCTGCTGTCCTGCCCGTCACGGCTCGTGCGTACTCTACAAGGAGCGACCGTAATATGCGGAACTGCTCCCTTCAGATCTCACGGATCTGCATTTATTTATGTTCACAAAATTTAGAGTTCACTCCAAGACCCCCGTAACCCTGGTTAGGACTCTTTCCGCATCCTTCGTCATTGACGATCCTATTATTCCCTACTACTCTAGATGCGTAAACAATCAGAAAATTCGCAAAATTCGCCGATCACTTAACGAGCTATTGCATTCAGCCGGTATGAAGCGTTATGTTCAGTCGCTAACCAGACAATAACATTAATTCTTTTTGATATCAAGTTAAATTTTCGTTCATAAAATATTAACTGAATATTCACCATGTTAATTCTTCACTTTGAAACTTTGAATTAAGTATAATAGCTATAACTATGTTTCATCACCATCAGAGCGTGATCAATCCTCTTTTGGAGTAAAGGTCTCCCCAGTCGCCTTCCAGGTTCTTCCAATTTGGGCAGTCCTCATCTACATTGGTCCCACAGTTTGTCTGACTATATCTGACCACCTAGATTCCCATCTCTCGGATACCACTCGGTTACTGAATCTGTCCATTTCTGGGTATTAGACCTTGCTACATGCCCAGCCCAGTTCCTCCTCTTGGACCATACGTCCGTTCGTGTATCCTTTAGTCCAGTTTTAAGCCTCATGACAGTGTTTTGGAAAAGGTCTCTCATACAAAAACCCAATAAGCTTTTTATATACTTATTTCATTTTAATTTAGTTTAGTTATTTTCTATGTTCAATAGTCCAAACATGAAGGAAACATTTATTTGGAATAATTAGTTGAAATTTCAAAAATCCTTTAATTCATCCCGCCTAATTCATTCGTATATTTTAGATAGAGGAAGAAAAATAACAATTGATTTTTGACAATATCTTCTCTGTTACTTTTCTATATATTTCTTACTGATCTGAGAGATATATCACGCCTCTGTATAACATGTTCACAATGAAACATTATAGACCCTACCTACCCAAAGGTTTCAGACTCACATCAATCAACCCTAGGAAGTCAATGCAGAGGAAAAGAATATCTGTGAACCTACTGCTGATCATTAAAAAATCACCTTACAGATATATCAGTTACTAGTTTCATGGTTGGAGCGAGAGGCACTATACCGAAACATCTTTCAGACTTCTGTAAGCATTTCAGACTTCCAGAAACCTTTACCGACCAGACGAGTTGGCCGTGCGGTTAGGAGCATACAGCTGTGAGCTTGCATCCGGAAGATAGTGGGTTCGAGCCCCACTGTCGGCAGCCCTGAAGATGGTTTTCCGTGGTTTCTCATTTTCACACCAGGCAAATGCTGGGCCTGTACCTGAACTAAGGCCACGGACAATTCCTTCCCACTCCTAGCCCTTTCCTATCCCATCGTCGCCATAAGACCTATCTGTGTCGGTGCGACGTAAAGCAAGTTCTAAGAAAAAACACTATCATTGTAATTAGCGCTCTGAAAAGTTCAATCTACATTTGAGGAACCATGCGTGTGGACCTTAGAATTTATCACTTCATTCTTTTTTATTTAATTATTCGGTTTAAAAAATGATTAGGGGAATGCTTAACCAGAATGTGTATGGTAATCTTCGTCTTTATGGCAGCCTGGAAATGCTGTAGGAAGAATTTAAAACAATATCTGTATCTGAAAACTTTAATCGTCATTATCTCTATGTCATGTTTAAGACATTATTAACTTATGGAAGAGAACTCCTCAAATCATTTTATTGGAATAAATCTTTTTAAGCACACGTAGCAAATGTTAAGAAAGCAGGCTCAGCTCATCAATTAAAAACATACTCTTACGATGATACTATGACTATTGTAGATGCTATCTGTCTTTCGTGAGGGCAAATCATATGCATGCATACATACATACATGTATGTACGGATCATCTTTCTTGAGATTCCTATCCGACCGAATTTCTCTATTAAGGCTTTTCTGCTCACCGTGTCAAAAGCTTTTTCAAAATCTATGGGCGCTAATTATACACTGCCTTTTTCCCTGCTTAGGCATTCTTCTATTATCATCTTTACTGTCATAATATTGTCTGTTATCCTACTCCCCTTTCTAAATCCACCCTATAACATTGATAATATCGAATTCTCTTCTTCCAAACCGTTAATCCATTTGCCGGAACTCCTGTGTAGATCTTACTCCGTGAGTCTAGTAGAGTTAGAGGCATATGTACTGCTGTGCAAAACTTAAGGACGACATAGATAAAGCAACAGAACATATCTACTACTCGTTGGAAAAAGAATGAAAGTGCGGTACGGTGTTGCCAGAGGTCACCCACGCGTGCATAGAAACCTGGCGTGAGGCCAGCGCGACTATAGGGACCGTGCGTAACAACAAATTTTCGACCGCAGCGCCCCTAGCGGAAGAGACGATTATTCATCGGTAGGAGAAACACCAGAATAACATCAGCTGTCGTTGTTTACTTATTGAAATGTGTTGTGAATACGTATAATTTGAATTAATCAGCTATGTCGAACGTTGTTATTCTTGTGGGTTTTCAGAAAATTATGTGGAGTTCTCAGTATTTCAGGAATTCTACTTTGAGGAAAGGAAGAGAGCTTAATGATGGCCATCACATATATCAGGTGGAAGAAAAACTTTCAAAAGAAGTGTCTGGTTATGTTTGAGAGAGACAAATGTTAGTCGAACCCCATATAATAATATCAAGATAAGAATTTCAAATATCTTAATTTAGATCCTTTGCTTACGTGAACGAATCCGATCCACGACATGTCACGGTATTATTTGTCCCAAATGGAAGATAATTGTTTTTACTTAAATAAAGTGTAAAATCTGCGGTAAATTAAGAAAAAGTACGAAATATTTTACCTGAAGAGAGTAATATGGATACATACTTTACTACCTTACAACTATTTTTTCTGCTACGTCGCAGCGCTTCTCTGCGTGTTTTGTTTGTCTAACACTTTCGTGTGTAAAATCGTCAGAGTTTCTGAATCACATTTTGAATTATCACTGGGCAAATATAAATTACAAAACAGTACATTTACATTTCCCTGGTCATATGAAAATGGTAAATTATCAGTCTGAATACCTATACTACAAACAGGGGAGATTGTGATTCAGGAACAGAATTCATGTTTTCTTGCATTTCACTTTGTCTCCCTTTCCTCCTCTTGTACCTGACTGTCAGATTCCTCTGTATTTCATCCTCATTAGTTCTTCCTGGTAACATATGCAAAGTAGGTTTATATCCAGGGCTATCAGGGTCTCTGGTAGGTGTTCCATCAGTGAAGTGTCGGATGCAGATTCTAGAATTACTGGCAGGAACCCACAGTTTTCCATCAAGTGTTGAACGTTTTAAAGATGTATCCATGCTTCCCGTCTGATTTTATGGGCAGCTGCGGATGGAAAAGGAAAAAAATCGTTCCTGGTGGGCTGTTTTAGTAGGTATAGTACACGGAACAGTTCACGTGGCATTTACTGCGTTTACTGGTACGGTACTGTGAGTATCGTTCGTGCTTAGAGAATATGCTGAAAGAACCTAATCAAAATGTAGGGTACCTCAGTAAGCAATGTGAACAGTCGAAGACTTACAGTTAGTAAAATCAAAAACACTATTCTATAACTCGATGGTGAAAAATGCTCCTACCGCTCCTACCAGTTACTTCAGATTAAGCCACCTGATGGCAGCACTCGCTATACGCACGGTCCCTATAGCGCCAAATATGTCTGGCTCCATAAAACGAGGCAGGCGGAGGAACGGGGCAAGACAATGTGAGTCAATCAGCGAATTGTTACGGTGCACTGTGGTGGTGTTACTTTTTTTTTGCTAGGGGCTTTACGTCGCTCCGACACAGATAGGTCTTATGGCGACGATGGGATAGGAAAGGTCTAGGAGTTGGAAGGAAGCGGCCGTGGCCTTAATTAAGGTACAAACCCAGCATTTTCCTGGTGTGAAAATGGGAAACCACGGAAAACCATTTTCAGGGCTGCCGATAGTGGGATTCGAAACTACTATCTCCCGGATGCAAGCTCACAGCCGCGCGCCTCTACGCGCACGGCCAACTCGCCCGGTGGTGGTGTTATTCATTACAACATGGCCCGGAGACAATATCTGGATGACTTCACACGGGGAAGAATCATTGGGAATCTGGAAGAAAGACGAAGTGTGACGAGTGTAGCCCAGCCTTGTACAGCAGGCAAGAAGAGACTCGCGTCAAAACAGCGGGTGCAGTTGTAATCACATTTAAATGGAATGCAAGGCACCTAATCTCACGCTCCACGGTAGCACAGTGACAACAACTACGTTGTGTCCCGTTGACACCCGCACATCGGTGGCACCGTTTGTGATGGTGCCAAGAGCATCAGTTCAGGACCAACGAGGAGTAGGGTCGCATGCTCTTCTCAGATATGAGCAGATTCAGTCTGAATAGTGATTCTAGACATACCCTCATCTGACAAGAGGTGAGAACACGTAATGCACCCAGGAACATTGTCGAACGTGATCATATTGGTGGTCCAATTGTTATGGTGCGGGGAGGCATAATGTGACATGGGCGTACCGACTTCCAAACCTTTGAACGGGGTACACTCACTGGTCAACGTTATTGTGACAGTGTACACCTTACCCATGTGCGTCTTTTCAGGAGTCCATTCGGCTCTGACTCATTTTGATGGATGAAAATGTACGACCGCATCGAACAACTCAGGTGGAGGAGCTCTTGGAACGATAGGCTATTCGGGGAATAGACTGGCGTGCCAGTTCTCCCGAATTAAATCCCACGTGTGGGACATGTTTAGCAGACGTATTGCAGCATGTCCACATACAACATCGACCATCCAGCAGTTGTCAACCGTACTGGTGGAGGAATGGAACGCTCTACCACAAGAACTCCTTAACAATTTTGTGGCCAGCTTGGAAACACGTTGCAGAGCATGCACCGCTCTCCATGGTGATCACACACCCCATTAAAAGACATGTCCTTTCTTTTTTGATGTCCAGGGGACATCGTGAGTCGCAGTGACTTTCGTGTAATTTTTTATGTGTGTATTAAAGTGTCATTTTTATTCGTCTCATCGCATATTCCTTTCGGTTGCCTATCGTACCAAACTGTAGCAGTTCTTCCTCTGTATGGTTCAAGTTTCATCGAGCTATGTTATTTGTCAGAGACACAACATGCGAAATTTACTTTCTTTTGAACAGCCGTGTACCTTTCAGCGTTCAGTCTGCTAGCCTTCGCGAATTGACTAATCGCCGCCACAATGCTCTATTTGTAGCCAGTTCTGTCGCCTCCTGTAGTTCTATACCTCTTTTCTTTAAATCGTTAGAAACTAAGTCCATCTTCGTTTTGGTTTCCCTCTACTTCTCTAACTCTCTATAACAGAGTCCATTACTTTCCTAGGTAACCTATCCTCCTCCATTCGCCTCTAAAAACTCAAAATCAGCAATGTACAGTGTTTCAGGCAGAGGTACAAGGAATTCAGACGGTTGTAAACTGTAACACAGAAATAAACAACAGCTATACGATCAACGTCAATTCACAGGCTGCACCAAACTCTATCTCATCCACTGAATCCACCAACTCCACAATCATTAAGATTAGAAAGATTATCCACGTTGTACTGGACACCAACAAAAATCACACTTCATTGGATCCGAGGACACACTGAATATTACGAAAATGAACGAGTCGATTTTCTAGCTAAAGAGTTTTCCACGAGACAGAAGATGATTTTACGATAATTCTCCATTATCCCTATGTAATCATAAACTAAGAGACTTCTCCACACACCTCTCCAAAAGCTTCATCCACATCCACAAAACTGGTTTTTCTTTCAGATGTATATTGTCGACAGCACATGAACATACTCCCCTCATTCATCCTAGCGCAATTCCTACACAAGCACGGGAAATTCCTTCAGTACCTTCACATAATCGGTAAAACCACGTCACCCATGTATTCATGTGGATAAGAAACTCGGAAAACAGTTCATCTTCTCAACCGCTTCAAACACCTAATCGTAAAAAGGCTCAGGTACATTGTGTTCAGCTAACTATGCAATGTTATTTCCGACACAAGGACTATTTAGTTTATGAAGTATACCAGACCTTAAGTAAGTGAGAAATACCAGACAAACCGAACAGCTGTATTCAACTACTCTCGATACACAAAGGGTGAAACGCGCGTTGCAACTCTTTTTTTAAAGGCCATGGCAGATTTCATCCTACCCTAGCCCTTTTCTTCTCTCGTCGTCACGAAGAACCTATCTGAGATGGTTCAGCCATGAACCACAAGCAAACAAATATAAATAAATCTATATAAATAATGTTATAGGTGGTCCGCTGTCTGATAATTTCGTTTGTTTTGCAATTTTTTCAGATATTTATCACATTTAGGTCAACTCAAGACCGTAGCAGTGGTTTTTAGCTTTTGAGTCTGTTTGTCCGTCTGTTCCACCATCACGGCGAAACGGCTGGATAGATCTCGACCAAACATATGGAGTATACTCATCCAGGGAAAAGTTTAGATGAACATATGATTTAAAAATCACTGAATAGACTGGGGGTTTATAAGGAAACCACAACAGTTTTATTCCATTTTCTCTTATACTATCGATTTTCTGTATAATCCGTGGAATGTCATTTTCAACAACTTTTGTCATGAGCATAATTTCGCTTACTCTTCAAATGACGGAGAAAATTACTACTTTCTGCGGGGTTCATGCTCTGCATTGAGTGGCCGACAGACCGACAACGAGCCTACTGGTTACCATGGCAACGTCTCTGGGTGTTTGCCAGCAGGGAAGGGGCATAATGCCATTTTCGTCAATATTCCTGTAAACTCATGGTTGTTCGTTGCGTAGAAGGCGAGAGAGGCGTCATGCTGCCATTCAGCGGAATATTTGCGGAATACCGTTGGAGATCATAAACGTCTTCGAATAGAACTAAAGGGGCTGTTAATATTTGAACAGTACCGCGAGTGTAGCCCATGATTTCACACCGTAAGGTGTTTTCTGGCATTTGCTATAATTTTGACTGTATTTCTCTTATGTTTTCCGCTTTAATTTCTCGGCTCTGTCTTGCCTCTTTAGGCTTAAGTAACAACACCCTAAGTCATCTTCTTATCTATTTACCTGAGAATCCCTGCGCCTAAATTTCTCCTCACCGAGCTCGATAGCTGCAGTCGCTTAAGTGCGGCCAGTATCCAGTATTCGGGAGATAGTAGGTTCGAACCCCACTGTCGGCAGCCCTGAAAATGGTTTTCCGTGGTTTGCCATTTTCACACCAGGCAAATGCTGGGGCTATACCTTAATAAAGGCCACGGCCGCTTCCTTCCCACTCCTAGCCCTTCCTTGTCCCAATCGTCGCCATAAGACCTATCTGTGTCGGTGCGACGTAAAACAACTTGCAAAAAAAAAAAAAAATCTCCTCTGTTATTGCCTTCTTATATCCGTAACTCATATCATCACAGTTTAGTGAGGGACATTTAATTTTTCAACACATCCACTTGGTATTTACATATTTGTCCTATCCGGCTATCCTCAGTTATAATCCTGTTTTCTATTCATTTCAACGTTCTTATCTCCAATTCTTTCTTCCTTAATTACTCCGTATGTATATGAGCGCCAATCCAGAAACCTGGACACTCTTTCCTTTGAGTAAAAATCCCTATCTGTTCAAATGTATAACTTTTTGCCCCGGAACATATCGAAATACGGAGGCAATTTCAATGACGGTGCAGGCCTTCGGTTTCGGGGTAACTGCTCTCTAAGCGGTAAGTCATTTCACAAAGCAGATTACACAATCGCTTCTCAATTTGGAGAGATCTTCTAGTTTGGTCCTATGCTTTATTGTCGTATCTCGATTCTTTGTACTTTGCATAGCGCTGTATTTCTCGATTATATTCAAATCTCTTCAACTCGAATTTGACTGGCATTAGGAAGGGGGGGGGGGAGGGCCTGTCATTACAATGAAAACTATCAATATATATTGTGAATGGCAGCTGGCATGTGAGCCTCCCGTTATTATAGGAACTCTCGAACTCGACTGTGAATGGCGGTAGAAAATGGGGCCTGCCAGTCTCATCAAAATTTCCCGAACGTGCGCCTTACATGGGTAACAAAGTATTGGGTCCTCCCAGCTTTGTTTCTAAGATAGCGCTAAGAGACATGCAATTTAACATAATCTTACTCACTGCGTGTACAGTAATTTATGTAGAACTCCGTATACGATGTAGAATACCGTAGCGAAGCACGGGTATATCTGCTAGTAATTAAATAAATGTATGGAATATTTCCACGATACACGCCAGCAGTAACTGGCATTTTCTGATCCTTCACAGTTTTAGCAGGCCTCTGCGATATTTATATCCTTCCATAACCATGTTAACAGCCCTCTATCTCCTGCATGCATCGGCCAGTAAGCATCTTGACTTTGAGCCATACGAGCAGCACTTTCTAACACAGGAGAGACCCAGGATGTTCCAGGGGAAACGAACTTTCTTGGAGCAAGGAGATTTACTGGACAAGAAAGTAAGATATTACAAATGATAAACACAACGGAACATGCGCTCAGATAATGAGGATGTGGACGTATAATACTCGCACTCTAGACACCCAGGGATCGGCTTCTGATAATCGGCTGAGAATATCAAGTGTCCCTGTGAGTAACTTTTTTTTTTGCTAGCTGCTTTACGTCGCACCGACACAGATAGGTCTTATGGCGACGATGGGAGAGGAAATGGCTAGGAGTGGGAAGGAAGCGGCCGTGGCCTTAATTAAGGTACAGCCCCAGCATTTGCCTGGTGTGAAAATGGGAAACCACGGAAAACCATTTTCAGGGCTGCCGATAGTGGGGTTCGAACCTACTATCTCCCGAATACTGGATACTGGCCGCAATTAAGCGACTGCAGCTATCGAGCTCGGTCTGTGAGTAACTAATTGAAACCACCTTGACGCTATAGAATCAACATTGAGCATCCCATTTCTAAATGAAAATGTGACATCACTAAAGCCATTACTAAGTTTTAAAATAAGAGTCAGTTTCTAGTACGTTAAATGGTTTCATAGCAATTCAATCCTGCCCAGCAGATTTCCCCAAGGATAAGCATCCTCTGTCGTGTGTTGGCCACCCCAAGGACGGTATCGCACTTGGATGCACAGCTGTTAGCATCTCGGCCAAACTCAATTTATTAACTTAGTAGTCGTTATATCGCACTTTGTTCCATCTGGCAGCGCTTCCAACTTAGCATCACTGCTAAAAAATTGTCAAGTGCTAATTTTGCTGGCTTCGACCGAATCAATATCACAGTACACGACAGTCCATGTGAGCAGTGTATTTCTATTTCTTTCCAACATCGTCAATTTGACACCGAAAGATTGATAACTGAAATTCAGTCCTGACCTTTACCATTTTATAGTCGCCAGTTCTCATAAACGCAGCAACCGCAATGAATATATAAATATATTATATGAATATAAGAGATAATAAGAACCTAACTGTAACGAATACAGTAGCGCCAGTTCTGAATTGATGGATTCTCTAAGAACGGTACCTTGTATTTCACATATAGTTAATAATAATTCATCAAATGAACCTATGGACAAACGTAGGTAGCTAAACAACTTAAATAATGTTTAAATAAGAGTATGAAGATTCCACTTGCTGTGGTGTTTCCGCCATGGCATTTAATTGCAATACCACTCTAAAGAAACCAGTCTTACCCGGAGAACCCGAGTTCAAATTCCGGACAGTAAAGGAATTTTAACTCTGGACTGAGGGCTGAAACGGGATTCCCTTGGCCTCGTGAGAAAAATTGAGGCGCTGTTGATATGAGAGGCAGCAGACCTGGTGGAAAAAGTCAATCAATAAGACTGAGAATGCCATCGCGCTGACCACCTGTCACTCTAGCTTCTACAGGCCATCTAGCGTCACGGCAGGCCAAGGTCCTAATGGATTGTTTCATTACTGCTTTTGCATCTTTTATAACATTGAAGGAACGCTTGCTTTTCCTAAATATGAACCGTAAATTGTAAAATAAAGAATAGTTATGAATGTACTGAGGTTTGATCATCCCTCTCTCTTCTCACAATCTGCCGTTGTTGTGGAATGAACACTTGTTTTTTGCTATTTGTTTTACGTCGCACTGACACAGATAGGTCTTATGGCGACGATGGGATAGGAAAGGCCTAGGAATGGGAAGAAAGCGGTCGTGGCCTTAATTAAGGTACAGCTCCAATATTTGCCTGGTGTGAAAATAGGAAACCACGGAAAACCATCTTCAGGGCTGCCGATAGTGGGGTTCGAATCCACTATCTCCGGATGCAAGCTCACATCTGCGCGCTCCTAACCGCACGGCCAACTCGCCCGGTATTATCACTTACAATAGTACATGTAGCCAGGTTGTGATGGGGTCAGGGTGCCCACAGTGATCCGTATAAGTGCTAGGGTAGGGATGCCTTCAGTGATCCGTATAACATTCGCCTCTTGTCACATCAAGATTTCTTCTTCGCCGAAGAGAGAATATTGCACAAAAGACTTCAGCAAGGAACAAAGAGATTCTCCGACCGATGCAAGACGCCTGCTGCGTCCTCAGCAGCAGCCACGACGCCACGAACACGGGGCCGAATTAGCATGCAAACAGGGGGAAGACGATCTTGGATTTGTCTCGCTGAGCTCCCATGCGAGGAAACTCGGGCTGGATGTGATTAGCAATGCAAACTCTGCGTGGGTGGGGACAGCGTTACGGAGATATCGCCATGGCTTGTTTCATTCTACTGTATAACTCACTGGCAATGGGCGTGCTGAGAATGTTTAAAGTAATCACCTGCGATAAGAACTGTATTGCCTGACAACTTCCACATGTCTTTTATACTCCCGCTTCTTGTTGGGTCCGGTATGAAATAGAGGCAGCACTTATAAGTTATTTCTTGTTGTTTCTTTTCGGCATTAGAAGTACCGTATTCATCAGTCCACTGGACTTACAGCGTGAGTGAAATCGACCTGGTAAAATCAATAATGGTGCAGCAATTTCTTTTATTAATTGAACCTTCGATTCAACACGTTGGAGTGTTGTGTGTTCACGGAGTGGAAGAACGGATACTGAAAGCTGCTGGGCTTTGAAATGTGTATGTATCGCAAAAAGTTCAAGATCCCGTGAGTAAAGCACGTCACCGACGAGGAAGTAATGGGAGGACATTTTGAGTACAAGTGACATTTAACATGTCGACGAAATGTTATCGCCCATTGCTTGCTCTCGGCATAGTTGCATCTAACGGTTCAGTAGCCCCAGTTTGAGGGGCAAAAAGAAGACGCATCATTAATATAAGTGGTTAAAACTGTCAGTTCATACAGCGTTTCCAATTCCCGTGTCCAAACATTACCCAAAATATCGAGAGTTTTAACAGGGCCAAAAAATTGCAAGTATTTGTGGTTTTGTCCCACATAGTTTTCAGGAATGTTTGTGTTTTTGCCCTATAGCCAGTTAAGCAATATTGTGTGATCACCACTTGAAAGGGGAGTTGTTGTTGACGAAAGGAGGAGCGGAAAGGAATTAGCCACCCTACCGAAAGTAAATTCCGGCTCAGAATGCCTTATCAGTGATCGCTGGCCTAGCTGGGGGCAATGACTAGGTGACTAACATCCAGGATTGAATGAGTCACGTTGTTGTTGTTGTTGTTGTTGTTGTTGTTGTTGTTGTTGTTGTTGTTGTTGTTGTTGTTGTTGTTGTTGTTGTTGTTGTTGTTGTTGTTGTTGTTGTTGTTGTTGTTGTTGTTGTTGTTGTTGTTGTTGTTGTTGTTGTTGTTGTTGTTGTTGTTGTTGTTGTTGTTGTTGTTGTTGTTGTTGTTGTTGTTGTTGTTGTTGTTGTTGTTGTTATTATTATAATAGGACTAAGCTCTCTCTCTTCTTATTCAATAATGTCCAGTCTCTTAAACATATCCACGAATCATTAATCAATCAAATCTAGTGATGTATGTCAAGACTTCACGAAGTCAAATACCAGACGTCCCGATCTACTGCAAGGTGGCTTGATAAACTGTTCGTACAGTGTTCGGCACTAACGCGTATCGCACACATGGTAAAAATGACACCGAGAGATAGCTTAGTATACACTCTTGGACATAAACCCACTCTACCAGTTAAGTGATGCACCGGTCCTGCTAGAGACAGCTTTACATGTTGACATCTTACTAGCGAGTCTTCAAACTTGTCAACACTGGCTCACAAAGCTAGCTGTCACCAGGATATCTATTCCAACCTCGAGGCAGAGAACACCTGGATAGATACTTCTCGTGAGTACTTATCAACTGTGCTGAACAACGTTTTGGAATATTATATCAGTTCAAGTTTCTGCAGGTCTGATGTTAAAATTCATGACAGACAAGTTAGTATTAGTTCGTATGCAAATAAAGACCAGCTTGGCAGATAAATATGAAAGAGGTAGGTTCTTAAATCAATTTCTTCTTGCTGTAGATTTAACGTCGCACCGACTCAGAAAGATATTATGGTGGCGATGACATAGGACTGGGATGAATTGGGAAGGAAGCGACCATGGCCTTAACTAAGCTACAGACCCAGAATTTGCCTGGTCTCATGTGGGAAACCACAGATAACCATCATCAGGGTTGCCAAAAGTGTGGTTCTAACCCACCATCTTCCGAATTCAAACTGCTACACGACCTGAGCCACGCAGCCAACTCGCTCGGTTTAATCAATTTTACATCAACACTAGATTCAACAGCTGCCCAGGAGTAACCTAGCTCCCTGGTGGCAGGAAAATTCCAGAATACAATTCATGTATCCACCCAGCTGAATAAAATCGTGCTTTCTATGCGGTTTTTCAGGTACCATCTCCGTTACGGATTGATTACTCGTCCTTCAGTTTCCAAAATAGTGGGTTAGAACCCCAATTAAGATTGGTGGCTATGAAGGTGAATTCTACAAACCGTGTCACTGGATTCCGAAAGGTTTTAAAAATAGCAAGCTTGTAGGTTAACGTTACTGCCGACATTATTATCATAGCCAAGGGACCTTATTTTATTGTGGTATAAGAACCAGAGGAACGCGAATTTTAATTTCAATAATTACACACGAATTGACCAGTGTTCGAACTGTAGCCACCTTGCTGAAAAGCTAGTAATTATGCCACTAGGCTATCAAGCCCCTTCTTGTTACACAATTTATGCGACACATAACCCTGACTCGCTGCAGTCTATTAAAATTCTATATACCGCTTTTCACGACAGTTTAATCCTGATGTAAACAAATAGGCGGTGCACCTTGCCTACGCACGTGGACATGGACGTAGTTGATTGGAGAAGCAACCGTCGCACTCACTCGACTGTATGTGAGCTTGAAGAAAAGTAGTACGTTTCATCAATTTTATTTTATTTTAGTTTATTACATTTAGGGAGTTTGGAAGAGTACGTAGTCAAATTAAAATATGGCTGTCTTATATACCGGTATGTATATGGTTTTGTTTTAATAAAATAGTTATTAAATAACGAATGAAAAATCCAGGACGTGTGCCCATGATAACTAGCCGTTAAACAGACTCTGCAATATCTTTAACAGTATCATTCAGAAAAATTATGGCCTTGACTTCAGTTTGCCATTGAGTGAGTTTGTAACTGAACTTCATCGCTCAATTGTATAAAGTCCTAAAAATAGGGGATATTGTAAGGTGAAGTTCTACAATATTATGCAATATAATGCATTGCTTCATTTATTTTATTTTACTTTGTTGTGTGTTGTTCCACCGCATTAACATAAGGTTCTTTAGTCTTTAGAAAAATTACGTTTATATTTTATATCAATATTATGCAATATAATGTATTGCTTCATTTATTTTATCATATTACTTTGTCGTGTGTTGTTCCACCGCATTAACATAAGGTTCTTTAGTCTTTAGAAAAATACTTTACCGGGCGAGTTGGCCGTGCGCGTAGAGGCGAGCGGCTGTGAGCTTGCATCCGGGAGATAGTAGGTTCGAATCCCACTATCGGCAGCCCTGAAAATGGTTTTCCGTGGTTTCCCATTTTCACACCAGGCAAATGCTGGGGCTGTACCTTAATTAAGGCCACGGCCGCTTCCTTCCAACTCCTAGGCCTTTCCTATCCTATCGTCGCCATAAGACCTATCTGTGTCGGTGCGACGTAAAGCCCATAGCAAAAAAAAATACTTTCATATTTTATATCAATATTATAGGAGATTGGATAAAATTGTAGAATATAGTTTAGATATAAGTTTTACCGTGTTAATTGTAGCTTATCTGTCGTAGTTGCCACTGTAATTGGGATACTAAGTCCTGTAGTGTGCAATAAATAAATAAATAGAAATGAAGGCACAAGGCGTTGTGTAATACAGGAAATCTTCTCGCAGTGAGGGAAAGTCCCAAGCAGTACAGTGTTGAGATAAGGTGTTGCATCTTGCAGAAGCAGTCAGTGTCAATATTCATAGTGAGAGAGATGGAACAAGAGGTAGGACCATCGCGTGTAGTGAAGCACAAAAGAGGAAAACCGCTCAGAAGTGACCATAGGCAGTGCATTGTGAATGTGTTCAATAAACTAAGTGAACAAAATCCAGGTTTAGTCGTTTATTCAGAAGTTCAGATCTTCGCACTGTTGTCGTATGCAATTCTCAGCCCCGTACGCCCGAAAACGAGACGTTGACGGGGTGGAGGTCTGGTACTACGCGCTCAGCGAATCACAGCTCTTTCTATGGCGGAGGCGTGGACGTACCATGTTTACATCAGGATTAAACTCTCGTGAAAAGACATATAGCAATTGAAAGGATTTATAACTGTAAGCTTGCATACGAAAGTTTTAACCTCATCATCGGCTGCACTGGATATTGTTTTTTTTTTTTTTTTTTGTAGTTTAATTTTATCACGTAATGTAAATACCATCCCAGTTCTAGCCCACGCTGCTTAACTTCGGATATCGCGCGGGGTCCTGTGTTCAAATACGGTGAAGTACCAGTTGCTAAGCTTGGGATATAAATATTCTGAAATGACCGGGAGTTCTGACGAACCTTAAGTTAAAAGTGAAGCTAACTTCCTTCCTATGGTTCTTTCAGTGCGGAACTAACCTCCATTACAAATAAAGAACGAAATAATGAGCATAGCAACCGACGTGCAATCGTGTTTAAACACAGGATCCGGAACGATTTCTGTAATTAAGCAACATAGATGCGATGAACATTTGACTAGGTGATCAGTTCAGTGTTAGCTGAAAGATAAAATCAGAATAACGGGTGAGTTGGGCATGCGGTTAGGAGCGCGCAACAGTGAGCTTGCACTGTCGGCAGCCCTGAAGATGGTTTTCAGTGATTTCTCATTTTCGCACCAGGCAAATGCTGGGGTTGTACCTTAATTAAGGCCACGGCTGCTTCCTTCCCATTCCTAGGCATTTCCTATCCCACCGTCACCATAAGACCTATCTGTGTCGGTGCGACGTAAAACACAAACTGTAATTGAAAATCAGAATATCTTGTTTAGCTGTCGGATAACTTCAGACTACTTAAAGTCATTATTCTCATTAATTTGTATAACTTTTGATCAATACCTACCGTTAGATTATTTATCCTTTGTCCTCACTTGTCAAATGTTCCACAAAATTAAGTCGTAATAATTTATCAACGAGGAGGCCTCATTGTGGGGTCTATTAAATAAGGAAACCATCATATTATTCAAGGATTATGTCCTTGTAGGCCTGTTCCGTCTCCATGTTCAACTGGTCACTCCAACTGTTCAAGAGTCTTCCTATTCTCCTTTCATCTATTGGCCTCTGATACTCTATACATATCTCAGTGACAGTCCTACGCCCAGATAGGGAAGAGACTAACAGGCTGCAAAATAACCTTCAAAAGTACACTGATCCCAATTAGGAGCAGCGTAAAGAAAACCATACATGCTTCATGATGAGTAGGGAGAGTTTCTTGTGCCCTAAAATAAGATCACATCGACTAAGGGTTGGCAGTCCCTATGAAAGTGCCCCTGCTTAGGGTTTACACCTCAGGCTGGTAATCTGTCAGCATATAAACTCATCACAGTGAATCTCCAATAAAATAAAAATAAATACCGAGCGAGATGGCCGTGCGGTTATAGGCGCGCGGCTGTGAGCTTGCATCTGGGAGATAGTGGGTTCGAATCCCACTGTCGGCAGCCCTGAAGATGATTTTTCGTGGTTTCCCATTTTCACACCAGGCAAATACTGGGGCTGTACATTAATTAAGGCCACGGGTCGCCGTAAGACCTATCTGTGTTGGTGCTACATAAAGCCACCAGCAAAAAAAAATAAACATAAAAAAAATAAAGGAAACAAAGAAAAGAAAATGAAAGGATGGAAAAAGACATAACAAGGATAACGACAAATTAGGAATTTACCAACCATGAAAACAAGTTCTCCAACGTTTGATCTCTTCTGTCAATGTTCGTAAGCAGGGTAGTGAAGATTTTCCCTACGACGTAACCGAGCACTAGCTTATCAGTTTGAGTGGAAGTAGTAGCTTCTAGCGAGGAAAGTGGGTTGAGGGCGTATTGGTTTAAGATTCCCACACAAATAATGAGTTACACGTATACACCCTGTCCAAATATGTTATCCTGTGGCTCGTATTTCATAACACTTAACACCGCCCGCACAAGAGGGCCCCTCGTGGGAACAGGACAACAAATCACCGAGGACACGTGGTGCGCTGTGTACCAGCATACGGCACCACATACAGTACGGCTAAAAAGCAGACCTTATTTCAGTTCTTCATCTTTTACAGTTCTTTCTAACACATTACACCCTTTTTTGCAAGTTGCTTTACGTCGCACCGGCACAGATAGGTCTTATGGCGACGATGGGATAGGAAAGGCCTAGAAATGGGAAGGAAGCGACTGTGGCCTTCATTAAGGTACAGCCCCAGCATTTGCTTGGTGTGCAAATGGGAAACCACGGAAAATCATTATTCAGGGCTGCCGACAGTGGGGTTCGAACCCAAATACTGGATACTGGCCGCACTTAATGGACTGCAGCTATCCAGCTCGGTCATTACACTTTTCTCAGAAACAATGTTAACGATACAATGTTTGTTGTGTGTACCCATTAGGTTTGCACATACATGGCAGGTGAGTTATATTTTGATAATAATTAACATTAAATCCCAGAAAATATTAAATGCGAGGAACATACAATACTACGCACCCATTCCTTCTTTGCGAATTAGAAAGACTTTACTGAACTTCCGTGAGGAGAGCAAATGGATAGAGAGGATAGTAGCAGGCGTGGTTGTACACAAAGAATGTCTACTACTTTTCAAAACAGAATGTATAGAATTTTCAAGGTTTGACGGGTCGAGTAACTCAGGCAGAAAAATACCAGTTTCTGAGCACAAATTGGTGGGTCCAGGCTCAGTCTTATGGAAATAAATTCCGTGACTTTCGCGTCCTCGATAATCGTAGAAGTAGTTATTGAGACATTAAATAAATAAATATATTATTATTATTATTATTATTATTATTATTATTATTATTATTATTATTATTATTATCATTATTATTAAACTAAGACCTGGTAAGGACAATTAATCAGTCGTTAGAGGCGAAGACGTAGATTTCGTAAAACCTATTTGAGTATGTGGCACGGAAGAAAACCATTAAACAAGAACAGAAATCTCGAAAGACTGGGAGGTTATCTGAATAATAATGACGGATTTTCATTAACTTCTCTGTACATATTGACGCATACGAAGCCATTTTATAGGGAATATAATGTTTCTACGTGATATTAAGGACAGTGACATTTAACATAAACTTTCTAGTATAAAGACTGCAGTCCTGGCTACCAAGAATGTATAGGAAAGCTCTTTGCATGACGTCAGCAAGTTTGTCTCTCTTTACCTGACATACAGAACTATAGGAATATTGTCACATGATCTATACCGGGCCACTTTACTGAAGAATGCCTGGATTGTTATCTCACACTGTTGCTTCTTCTTTACCAGTCATTCTTCTCCTGATGTCCAGAGAAAACCCTTGGTCGGTTTCTGAGATCCGCTATGAATGATTTGAGCGGTTCCTCTGTCGAGAATAAAGCTTCATAATGGGGTCAACATCACATGTCACCTACTCCGACGTTCAAACGTTACTTGACTTAGCTATTTAACATTCATACAGTACTCGTACATCAGAAAGACGCTGACTTGTTCCCTAACATACCAAGTTACATATTTTGTAAGGTAATAATGCTATCCTCTGTGCATGCAGCCTCATATTTTCATGAAGTGGCTCCGACAATCTGAGTGGGGAGCGAAGTAGTGCGTTATCCTTTCTGTAAACACTCACGTCTTACGGTACAGCTATCGCCGAAAAATGTGCCTCACTGATGGCATCTTTCACTTTGTCAAAGCCCCAATAACAAACTATGTAGAGGCTCATGTAAGATTTTTTCTGAAGTAGGAGGAAGTAGTGTCAAAACTGATTACTAATAAAAACGCAAAGTGGTCTGGGAGATGAACTTAACTACTGAGAAGCTAAGAGAACTCCTATAAAGATTTTCAGAATTTCCGAAACCATCTAGTGATGATAAGAAAGGAAACATAGTTCCTTAAATCCTCTTTCAGCGCAAACTACCAGCATGCCAGCGCCTCTGAACCCAAAGGTACATATCTGCAATATATATTAAATAACTGTACGGCACCACTGGAAGGTATTTCTATAATAATCAATACCTATTACACACGTACTAAAGAATGTTAGTCTAATGTCACTAACACTGGTTATCCAGTAGTTGAAAGTACATACACCGTATTCATAAGCGGATCGAGGCTATACCAATCAGCGTTAATCTGAAGTTTGCAACTTGACTTCCATTTTTAAACGCTCATTTATGAAGGAGATAAAATTCATATGAATGAAGTACAATACATAGAGACACGCTGTTTTTACTGAACTTGAAGACCATGTGCTTAATTATGTAGTAGCATATATTATTCATAGAGGAGAATCTGCTTCCGAAAATCTACTATATACAATCATTTTCATACCTTATTTCCAAAAAAAAACATTATGTAGAGAATCCAAGAATAATATTTACATATTCGTAGAAAATGATTATGACTGAAGGGACGATAAGGACATATTATTTTTATGTCCAGCTAAATAGTTAAATGGTTAGCATGTTGGCCTTTCGCCCAAGGGGTCCCGGCTTCGATTCCTGGCGGGGTCGGGGATTTTAAACTTAATTGGCTAATTCGCCTGGCTCAGGGGCTGGGTGTTTGTGACGTGTTCAACATTAGAAATCATCTTAGGTAGAGCTCCAACCTCACGGACATCCAGGTCCCCTATAGGCCGTCTACTAGAAGACGACCTGCGCCAGGCCTCTCCGGACGCCATTCGCCATGTTTTTAGAGCATTATGCCCATCTGCGGAGAATGATAGAACTTATTTAGCAGATGCTGATTTTTTATTCTCCCAAAATCTCATCTGGGAACTTAAAACTTTCCTCTGTTCTTCAGTCCATATTTTATTGGTCCTGGTACACATTTTCTCAGAAAAAAGACGTTCGTTGACAGATTTTTTGAACTGGAGTCGATCTTGAGTAATTTCCTGTGGGATGCCAATTTCCTGAAAGTTCTCTTGATCTATTTCACTATGCCAGTTCTTCTTTACTTTCACTGAGAGAGCAAGGTTGAGAATCTTTGAGGTGAGCCTGCCATTGTTCATTTTGAGAACGTGGCCATATAACTTTAATCGCCTTTTCCTGATACTGTTGGTGATCATTTCAGAATGCTGATAAATCTCCCGAAACCTTCGTTTCATTCAGATTCCCACTGAGTAGACTGGACCAAAATTGTCTTCAATGTTTTCCTCTCCTGTTTCTCTATGTCTTTAATAAGTGATCTGTCTCCAAAGGTCAACGATTATTATTATTTTTTTTTGCTAGGGGCTTTACGTCACACCGACACAGATAGGTCTTATGGCGACGATGGGATAGGAAAGGCCTAGGAGTTGGAAGGAAGCGGCCGTGGCCTTAATTAAGGTACAGCCCCAGCATTTGCCTGGTGTGAAAATGGGAAACCACGGAAAACCATCTTCAGGGCTGCCGATAGTGGGATTCGAACCTACTATCTCCCGGATGCAAGCTCACAGCCGCGCGCCTCTACGCTCACGGCCAACTCGCCCGGTTATTATTTATTATTATTATTATTATTATTATTATTATTATTATTATTATTATTATTATTATTATTATTATTATTATTATTAATTGCAGTGCTCGCTGACTCAAATGGTATTTGCGAACTTTCTAAGCCCTTGTTGGAAAGTTCGATCTTGGCTTAGTCCAATGGTATTTGTAGGTACTTAAATAAGTCAGCCTCGGGTCAGTACATTCACAGGCACGTAAAATAATAATAATAATAATAATAATAATAATAATAATAATAATAATAATAATAATAATAATAATAATAATAGAAATAATATAGTGCTATTAGTTGTACGTCCCACTAACTACTTTTTACGGCTTTCGAGGATGCCGAGGTGCTGGAATGTTGTCCATCAGGAGTTTTACGAACCGGGATCGAATCTCCCAAGTTGGACTGAGAAGACCACCGCTCTACCACCTAAGCTACTCAGCCCGGTAGCACGTAAATAACCCCTGTCTGTTCTTATGGCTGTCGCTGTACACTCGAGTGTTTTCATACTGCTCGCGGCGGTCCCTCCCCCACACAGATGATGATTTATGCTGCCGGGGAAGTCATGTCCCCTTATCTCAACAGAAGACTCTCCTAACAGAAACAAAATGCTCCACTTTATCCCGCCATTGCTTGGCTTACATCTTCTTTTGAAAAGTCTCGGACGCTTTCTCTCCTTTCTCCAGCGCCGTGTCAACAAGATAAGAGAAGACACTGTCATTAGTACTAGCACACCTTCAGCCCTGTCTGGAGCAAGGTCGCGTTCCACGACGCTATAAGGTGTCACATGCCCCAGCTTCATGCCCTAGAATTTCCTGTCAACAACAAACTCTTTGTTATATGCTAATGTTACCACCAGCCTATTTTCTATTTCAGGTTAGTGAAATATATATTTAAATTTCCGAAGTAGGGAGAGAAACAAAGCTTTTACTGTCTTTCTCCAATATTTAGAAATGCTATAACCTAGCCTTCACAATAATTTGACTACAGGGATTCAGTTTGTCAGTATGTTTTTCTTTAACTGCGATATATAGCTTTTAGAAATACTACGCGATCCATAAAGTGAAGTTTTACGGGACCGTTTATAATGCCAAATGTCACAAATCCTACAGTTTTACGTGGAATACAAACAACGAGTATGTGACCTCCGAATTTCAAAACTATCACTTGTATTGCATAAAATGCATATCACAACTGACTTACGAAGAAGAAGAAGAAGAAGAAGAAGAAGAAGGAGAATATTGCTTCAGATACCGAGTTGCTGGCTTTCTGAAGTGCTGGGCTCTGCTTATCAATTTCGACATTCACACTGTGTTGCTGGCAAGCAACGAAATCGGAATTCTACTGGACTATTCCTATGGCTGAGTTAATCTAATTTTGTTGGTTGACACTGAATGCACCACCATACCTTATTTGGAATGTCATGGTTTTTTTATCACCGTTCTAAATCAGCTGCCTCAGACGGGATTGGACCTACGAACTTGGGACCTTGAGTTGGGCGCTACCACTGATCTCCCGAAGCAGCTTTATTGACTTGTCCATATCCACCAACTTCGCGAAGACAAGGACACCTACTAGTTTTCTTCACCTAGGAAACTAAAAGAGCCTTCATAGCATATTTTACGCATTTCTCGTTATTAAAACCTATTTACATGAAGTTTCTGGTTCCGCTGGCTGTATTATTTCTATTTTGTTTTGAATTGGTAGCGAGAAATTAACGCCTAAACACTCAACTTGACCAAATGGCATCAACTCAAAAATGCTTTCACCATCCGATGCCATGCGATTAATAGTAGTAGTACGGTTATAGAATGTATGGATACTGTACTCTAATGATATGGGTGCAGTACATAAAATATTTCAGCTATATTCGGTTATAGAATGGACGGGCTCGTTTCTTCCCTAGCCTTTAATGAAAATTAACATGCTTGTAGTTGAAATTTAAGAGTACATTATTGTGAGATATCCGTGTAAGTATTTTTCTTATCATTATCTTATTCTTATCCTTCTCTTCATCGCTAAAGGAATTATCTTATTTAGACACAATAGTAGAGTCATTAAAATAACGTTTCCTTATTCTTTTGAAGCTAACACTAGAGTAATACACGATGTGAAGTGGCGGCGTGATGGAACTTTCTCGTTCTTTACTGCGCTGTCTCCATCACCATGTGTGGCAAGTGTCAACAAGCTTGTCAGAAACAGGATTCTCTTCAGAACCTCATTTTGACATGCTCAAGGTACATTTGTTTTTGAGGTCATGTTCAGGTGAGTTCTACCACTATAAGAAAAGTCACTACAATAATGTAGAATACGAGAAAGATTGGTCAACCACCATTTCCACTTATGACACAGCTACCAGCGGAACACAGTAACGCCTACAAGCTAGGCAACTCAAACAACACTCTGGTATTGCAAGTAATCTGTATTCAGCGAATGGTAAATTACTAGAACAATGTATCCTTAACTGTACCGTTCATGCTTTGTAAATTATTGTAATTACTATAATAATAATAATAATAATAATAATAATAATAATAATAATAATAATAATAATAATAATAATAATAATAATAATAATAATAATAATAATAATATATTTCTTATTTAACTTCGTGAACTCTTGATTTCTTCTGACTTCGAGGGTATTAGATTAACGACGCATCGGGAGTCTTTCATTTACACGTTCTTTGTGGCTCTTCTCCTTCAGCTGATACTCTAATTCGCTCATGGCCAGGCCTTCTCAAGTATGTCATATCCTAAGGATTTGGCAGGCTAGGGACTTGGGAGTGTATAGTCAGATTGGCAAAGAATGAATATCACTTGTATGTGTTGTATGTTGGGTATTCAGCCGGAAGGCTGGTTTGATCCTCTAAAGCTCCACCAACAGCTGTCATAGATAGCCTAGGTGTCACTGAAGAGGCATACTAGGGAAGTGAGGAGTGAGGTAGTTTCCCGTTGCTTTCCTCACTGAGCCAGAAGTTGCTATTGCATATCAGTCTGCCAAGCCCACTGAAATGCATGCACCAACCGACCCTATGAGCGATATTTTCACACCATTCATAACAGGGACTGGCTGCGTAAGGAATGGCATTACTGGCATTGCTCATACCTCGGTCACTTTCATATTGTCAAAGCCAAGGATGAGACTGAGACAGGTCAATGAAAGTAACAAATTTATTCTAGCCCATACCAGAAGACATAGTGCATTGTAAACGTTACATTCTGCCAGCAAAGACACGAATATCACTTATATTCTAAAACTGTTGATTATACATACATACACAATCACTTACACTTCTGACACCATTCAACCTTCACATCTCTCTTTAACATCAGATCTTTCTGCGAGTCCTTTAAGTCTTTATATTACACACAAGAATATATGTTCACTGGTTGAATACTGCACTATGAGATGAAGCTGATCTCCGTACAACTGAGGTCTTCTCTCTTCTTTTCTTCTTTTTTCTGCGCTGGGGTCTCTGGAAACCGTTACTTCGACGGCGATGCGAAACTTCCCCGAATAAGGATACTAGCTGGTTTATTGATTAAGTTCCAACACCAAATTTACTACTTGTGTGGAAAACCGCTGTGATCGTTCACTAACGAATCACACTCAGTTCAAGAGCCTATTGTTCCTCTAACTTGCTAACACTTTAACTATGTACTTGCGGCTTTACTAAAACTATAACAGCGCCCTTGACAGTTCTCCCTGGCCGTCTTACTATCAATCCGCTGGGCGACAGAGTCAAAAAGCCATGTTGTTTACGAATCACTAGATTATATATACAGTAGTTTCTTCTATTCCTTCGAGAACACTCCACTGAACAACACATCACCACCCTTAGTCACTTGTACATGTCACAGTATCACTGTTCATTGATTAGTACCTTAACATGGGACCTCCCTGTCACGTTGCAATTACACGTGGCATTCTAGAAAAGCTTGGAAGCTGTCTGTATGTACCATACACGTGACATCGTACATTACCAGAAGAGATGCGCAGTTAGCTTACCCAAAGTCTTTCGTAAGATTGAGTCAGCACTCCTGCTTACCAGTTTGAACGCAACATAGAATGTTTTGATTTTTTCTTTGAAATATTCTACCATTCCCATTATTATTATTATTATTATTATTATTATTATTATTATTATTATTATTATTATTATTATTATTATATAGACTTATACAGACTCTCCTGTAATTTCCCTTCACATCTACATGTGTTAATATACCTGCTACTCTTCATATCACAGGCTTCATACCCTGGAGGTCGCGGATTTGAATCCCGTTCGAGTCCGTTCGCTCACTCATTTATACGCGAAAGGCGCGTCGCGAACGCCGTTCATGACAGGTGTTTCTTCTCATTAGTATTATGAAATGATGGTATTCTCGTTTTATTTCTCTTCAGACAGATTCCTCTGTGTATAAGTGGTAGATTGTCTGTCTTCAGATCCCAAAATCGTGGATTCAAACCCAACCGAGATAATCGAACTTTTGAGACAATCCATTCGATTCACCAGACAAAAGTAATTAAAATTCGTCCATAGGTCACCCAAACCAGTCTAGTTCTCAACTCTCTGGTAGAGTAAAACGGAACGTCGAAAATGGCACTCAGGCAGCCTAGATGACGTCAAATAAAAATGTCTGCAATACAGTTTGTAAATTATTATTCATATTACTATCATCCATAAAGCAATAATCACCACCACCATGAGACACTTCATATGTTTAAACGTTGGTAAGCAGGCAGTTCTCCGTGAATTCGATCATGTAACTTTTTGTCGTTTTCACATTGTAGTCTTACAAAATCAGCTACCCTCCGCATAGATTTCTTATATTACCGAAAGTAGTACACATCAATATTTTGGCAATTTTTGTTTGAAAAACTTGCATCTAAATGACCTGACAATGAATCACACAGTGATACGCTCTTTCTTCCCACATGTTCACAAAGGACTGAAGTTAGAAAAGTTTAATATGCTATTTCGTCATTTTTTCACTTTTGCTTTCCTCCGCATGAATGTTTCGTGGGCATGTTGCTTCATGTTTTTTTAATATATTAATGCCGAAAGTGCCTTGTGTTTCCTCAGATATACAGCTTGTGAACTAACCTGCCACCATATCAATTGTTAACTCGTCATTATGTACAGACTGCAACAAACAAGCTATGGTTTTCTCTCTTCTATATTATAAATATCTTCACTACCTCCACAAACTGTTGTGCTTTCCAACATATGCTGTGTCCTTATGTGTGAGGAATGTATTAATATGCCTGGATGAAGTGTCACATTCAGCCTTTAGATTGTCGATGAAAGCAATCGAAGTTTTGAAATTGTCTAGGAAAACCATTCTATACACCTCTAGTTCCGACATCTGCAGATATCAATAGTGAACTGTAGAACCCTACGCCCTTGATCTATAAAATTGCAACATTACACGTTCTCTTAAAGTTTGTAATTGTGACAGCGAAGCAAGGACCTTCTTGTCGTTTACTAGTCACATCTTTTAAAATTAACTAGCAAATTGATTTACTTCTAATGAAATAATAGCGTTTTCTTAGTTTGCGACAGTAGTTGAATCAACGATTGTAATAGTCTTCATAAATATTCTCCAGTATACTGCATATCTTCTGATACACTGGTCCTAGACTTTTTGGATGGAGATAGTTCGTATTCACTTTGACCTGATGGCTTCTGTTGCTTTGGAGATGGCATTCCTGTGCTTTCTGAACAGCCACCTTCAGGAGGAGGCTCTTCCTCTCCTACAAAATCAGTACCGTATATCTATTCTGTGTAACGTCATGCATTTCTGTGTCATCCCCATTATATTTCTGCATTATTACGCTATATAACATATTCGCGAATTCAATATCCTCGACTCCGATTGCGTTTCTATGTTAAAAATGTCACAGCATTGTCTCTAATATTTCGACAACATTCACAAGATTAGTTCTCCTCATGATGCCAAGATACACAATTTACACTGTAAACCGCAACCGAACACTCCAAGAGACGCAATCGTACTGCAGATACAACATCCCACAGTCTAATTGCGCTAGCAGGCAACTGCTGAGTTTCGCATGGAGAAGTCACAGACCACTGTTTTTGTGATGAACGATCTATATTCGAAGTATGTTTCCATGAGCGATTCAGAGCGTTCGAAAAAAACGGAAACATGTGACCTGATAAATAGACAAATGAATGTACATCAGAGCATTAAGAGTTTTAGTGTCCGACTTTTGGCTGAATCAGCGCAATGGGCTTCGGTTCAAAGAGCCCCAGGTTCGAGTCCCGGTTCGGTCTAAAATTTTTAACTGTATATGGTTAATTCCTCTAGCTCAGGGACTAGGTTCCCGTGGTTGTTCCAGTACACGTCTTCAACTACATACAGCATACCACACAACTACATAAACTTGCGATGACATCCCATCACACAAAGTTGTCATCAGGAAGGTCATCTGGGCGTAAAACTGAGATAAATTCCCTGGAAGTGCCTACCTCAAGAAATCGAGACTAATTTCAGTAAGAAGAAGAGAATAAAATTAAAACTTGTGAGAGGTTTCCTTTTGTAGAGTTGCAACTGCTATCCTGACCTTGCCTTGAAAATCATAGCAAAAAGTTGCATGTTTATTTAAACTTTAACATCTCTTCCAGTCAACACATTGTATTCATTTTTGTAAGCTGCTTTACGTCCAGATAGGTCTTATAGCGACGATGACACAGGAAAGGGATAGGAGAAGGAAGAATGCGGTCGTAGCCTTAATTAAGGTACAGCACCAGCACTTGCATGTTGTGAAAATAGGAAACGACGGAAAACCATCTTCAGGGCTGCCAACAGTGGGGTTCGAACCCACTATCTCCTGAATACCGGATACTGGCCGCAATTAAGCGACTGCAGCTATCGAGCTCGGTTCTTTGTACTCAAAGCAGCAGGTGGATATTGACTCTTTGTTGCCTACGACTGTTTTTATACATTTCAATTAACGTTCTTATTAACACGCTTTCTGCCTGCCAAGAGAGATAGCCAGCAGATATTAGAATGACAATGATCAGCGCAACAATATCCTCTTGACCGAATCCACTGCGTCCCATATCAGACTATTCAATTCAATTAATGAACTCCGTTTTAGCTCTCAGTTCACGATTAAAATCGTGCGATTAGCCAGGAATTAAACAGGTAACATGTAACACCCAAGGTTAGAATGTTTTAAGAAGAGATGAGACTAAAATTATAGAGTGCTCATATGTGCCCAGTGCCATTTATATGCTGCTTACTGTGAATATTTCTCTCTTGTGAAACCTAAAAGAATAGATGGCTTTAATTAGTATGATTAGGAATTTATGATTTTAATTAATTTTACCTCAAATGAATAACTGAATCGTTTAACCACTTAATAATATTAAGAAGAAGAAATTACCTTCCTTCATCGGCGTTTGTACTAAGAGATTGTCATTTCAAGACAAGTCCTAGATTTGAATGCGTAATATAATATAGCATAATATAAAATAATAACAATTCGGTCTTTTTTGCAGTCCCCGAAAATCGGGGTTTCAGGTCGAGAACATTAATTACTGTAACTATATTCCGATTCAAATAATAATAATAATAATAATAATAATAATAATAATAATAATAATAATAATAATAATAATAATAATGGTTTTACGTTTCACTAACTACTTTTACGGTTTCCAGAGACGCCGAGGTGCCAAAATATTGTGCCGCGGGTGATCATTTACGTGCCAGAAAATCTATCGAGAGGGACTGACGTATTTGAGGATCTTCAAATACTACCGATCTGAGCCAGAATCGACCCTGCCATTGAGGTCTCAGAAAGCCAGCGCCTTAACAGTCTGAGCCATTCAGCCCGGCCAATTTCTTCTTACATTGTACGAGGGAGATATTCTACAGAAACTGAAGTATTTTACGAAAAATAACACAGGACCATATCTCCGATCTAGTGTCCGCACTTACTGTATGTTCAAATCAACGAGCCCTAAAAGTTTACCCTCCACACCACGCCCATTGTGGCGCCGAAACACTATGTAGTTCACACAGTATGCAGTCTGAATTGTCGTCAAATATACTGTTTGTGAGGACAGCCTTCCCGACATTCCAGGAACACAATGACTCGTTAGCAGCCCACGGTCTTAACTAGGGCGGCACGCGGTTGGGAAGAGAAGAAAGGCACGAACTGGTGGTCAGAAGGGAAAAGGAAAATCCATGTTACATTTGTAACACTCGGAGGTTATCGACCTCAGGTGTTGTTTATCTCAGACAAGCGAACTATTAAGGACGACAAATAATAAGGAATGTCACTGACCTTCAATGATAAGAATCTCTCCCCCACTTCTGAATATCATTGATCAAGATAGTCAGCTCACAGGTTAAACAAGAAAGGAGGTAGTTCTTCGGAGACGGTCTTTTCCGACCCCTATTTACACTAATCCGATGTAAAAGGTGCTATAGGCTAAAGAAAAGGAAGAGTTATGAAATGCAGGGGGCCTAAACACAGCCGAGGGCTCATGAATCCTGTACCAAAGATATTAAAAAAGACCAGTTCTAGGCAGTTTGCATAGGATAGATGACAGGGAATGCCAGGGTGAGTGGCTCAGATTGTAGAGCCATAGCTTTCAGGGCTCCAGGCGACGGGTTCGACCTCATTTTATTCTGGCTGTTTAGGGATGCTATTTATGCTAACACGTAAAAAGCTACTGCGGTACAAAATTGTCGGCACCTCGGCGTATACGAAAATCGTAATATTACTAGTTGGGATGTATTATGCACATATATTGATAGAGAAAACTATAACAGGCGTAAGAGGAAGCAATGACGCCCTTTCGAAATTCACGTAACGTTGACCAGCCAGAGCCATTTCTTGCCTATGTAATTCTTATGTTCAATACACAAACCTGTGCTACAATAGCCATTAGGGCGTCAGGTCTATCAAAGTGACTACTTCCCATCCAGATGGCCTGCAGATATTGGAGTCATATGCTCAGTGTGACGCCACCTTCAGCCTATTCCTTGACTTTCGTGGCCAACTTCGCTGTTTCTCGTACCAGGTAGATCTTTAGCTGACGTCAAAAGGCTGAGTCAACCCCAATCCAGCTCTCAGTCCAGAATTAAAATCTCTTGATTGGCCAGGAACTGATCGCAGGGCCTCCAGGTAAGTGGCAGGCCCGTAAACCCTACACAACGATGTTCAGCATCATTCAGCTATTATCGATAAGAAAGAAACAAATGCAGAAAAATTGTCCTAAGAAAGAGCTAGGAACCGTACTTGCTTGAGAAAAGCATCGCAGGTACCGTATCTCACTCGCTTTCGTCCTCCATTCATTTCACAATACCTCATGATCTAAGTCGTTCCTAAATGCGTCCATTTAACTTTCCAACTTACGCCTTATACGTAAGCCTTGTTCCATAAATCATCTTCGTTGAGTGTGTCAATCTTTTGCCACTGTTCTGATCTGTTTGAGCCGTTAATCCTTCTCATTCCTCTCATTTCGTTTACTATCAACGTATGCAAATTATATCTACCCAGACTTTCCTTCCGTACATCGAATACGAATTAATAAACAGCAGTTTATATTCATCGAGTGGCCCATTTACTGGTAATGCAAAAATTATCTCCAGAAACTGGCTCATCAGTACCAACTCACTCGGTACTCAAAATCTTACTAGAATTACGAACCACAGCCAGTCTTTCATACTGAACACTTTATTGGGACAAAGTATCTTCATTGACTGAGCTGTACCATGCAATGGACCAGATATTATTTTGAATGTAAAGAACTTGGGACAGCATTGATATTTCATATCCTCGTTACAAGAGGCTGTAGGCAACGCACACAAAGAAAGTATTTAAATATGCAAATTTGTCAGCAGAAATCATATCCCTGCAGAGAGTCAAGAAATAAATCACACTGCTAGTAGTAATAGCGTACAGTAGTCTTATTGCAAAGGCATAGCAGAACAGTCTTAAAACTCTTGATATGCAGCCCTTCAGCTATAAAAGTAGTGAGTTATATGAGCCACCTGCCACATCCTTCGGAAGATCCTGGAAGTGAAATTCGGAATTCAATATATGAATCATGAGTAGTTACTTGAAAATATTCTACATCTAAATATGTATACAGAGTGTGTCTGAAATACAGCCATGTTCGAACGAATGGAAGATACACTGTACAACCGGAATTTTTGAAGGAATTCATAGTTGTTACGAAACTTCTAAATGGGCAGAATGACTGTGCAGGCGATCTTAGTCATCACGAGAGCGAGCGCGTGATCGGTAAAGAAAGGAAGTAAACTCGTGTTGAGCAGGTTTTTCCAGGCAAACCCTTAATGAAAGTGAGCTGCATGTACCATTTTCAATCACATATCAGCCCTCCTGCCATCCTTAAATCTCTAGCCGTACCGGGAATCGAACCCGAGCCTCCGAGGACACATCTTTGCAACGATGAAGCATGCTATAACGGAATGGATCTGACGACCGGTGGCCACATTTTCTCTGTACTTTGAAACAAAAAAAAATCCGTCTCTATTCCCTTCGGGGATAATCATTTTTGCATTCGTTAAAAGTATTCCAAATACACCATGCATATAGATCCTCTTCCTCGTACCTGGTACAAAATTCTTCAACTGGCTCGTGCAAGACCGTAAATCATTCATCCAGTGTGCATTCGTTCTTCATTATTTTACCAAGATATCTACACTTGTATCCATTACTGATATGGGCAGACAAAATGTGTGCAATAAACACTGTTTACAGATTATGTTTCCGTTATTCAGTATTGTATCAGTATCCGTCAGGCACCTCTTGAACGTTCCTGCTGAATGTCTTTATTAAAAAGTTAATTTCTGAAGCAAAACTATAACGGGGAAATAATACATCCCAACTGTTGTTTTGGAACAGTGCTTGAGCGGCGAGCATTACAAGAGTATGCAAGAAATAATTTCTAGACAAGTGTGACGACAGTGTTCAATATCTTACTGTAAAAATTAAGGACTATTTATTGTACCTCGCACAAGAGTGTGAACTCATTATGAGTAGACTTGAGATACTAAAATCGCTGTGCCGCGCAGCTAACAATTAGCATAACTCGGGACTCCGTCACGATAGCACCTCTTGTTTGACATCGGTTGGTTTGCCTCGGTGAGTTCTACAAGCATATGGCAAAAAAAGCAAGCAGTGAATATTTAAGAAAATTATGGTACAATCAAGTCTGAAAAACCGCGAAATATCGCGACACATGGACAATAAATGGCTGCGAAATAATCGAAAACATATTCGAGAGGATAGCCGGTTTGTCAGAATTCCACAAAGTCCAAAAACACAAATTTCGAGCATCAAAAGGTTTATGGAGAATGTCTCAAAATTTAAAACGGCCGGCCGAGCGTCGTGCGGAACCCCAGCCGAACCTCAGTGGGGGAAATTCGAACTTACACGTATTTCAATCTAGATTTCGTGCCTATCGACTCTGGATGGTACAATTGTATATCGTCGTTGCTAGGCCTAAGTGACGATGTTGTCGGAGAAATACTGACTCGCACCGCATTTATCATTAAGAACGAGAATTCTTCAGTATACCTAACATGACATTGAACTTAGATGACAGAACTTTTCCGGTCACAGTTCTAAGCTGAAATATTTCGCATAGCAGTTTCCGCAGGCGCAACGATGATATTTAAATTTCACTCGAAATATTGACTTCGATCTCTTACCATACAGAGTATGTGTGTTACTTCCATATCACAAATCCATTGTCCACCGACTTTATTTTGAAGATAAGTAAAACTGTTTAAAATGTAAAAAATAAATGACAACAATATGAATAATTGTATTTTTTGTTACTGGTTTAACGTCAAACTAACGCATCAAAGGTCTTCGGCGACTCACAGATTGGATATAGCAAAGGTAGCCGCCGAGGCCTAAATAAAGTTGGCCAGAATTTACCTGGTATGAAAATGGGAAACCACAGGGAACCATCTTTTCAGGGCTGGCGACGGTCGGATTTGAACCCACCATGTTCCGAATGCAAGTTCACAGCGCTGCCAACATTTCAACTCTATACAAACTGGATAGTCTATTTCGACGACACCCATCACGCGGTACGTATTCGACGTCGAAACTTACGACCGTGACCCCGACACGGCCTTTTTCTTTCCTCCAGCTATAAAAGTACTCTATGCCAAAGAAATCTTCACTAAGGAGGGGCTATGTGTGTAAGATGTAGGATTGTGTGAGTGGGCACCGTCTCTAGATATGCCATCCAGCGAAAAACACGGTATTATGTTGAGGTAAAACGTCATTCTCGTAAAAATGTACTTGTTGATAAATGAGAGCCCTCTATCACCCTTGGAGAAGGGTGTGTCGCTCATCAATTAGTTTCACTTGCCACCGCCCTCTCAGAACTACCCCACTCACCTGAAGAATTCCAGTCAGGCAGACTCTTTCTCGAGAGCCATTAACGTAATTCTCCGCGCGACTTGGATATCAAAAGCTCTCCAACTTATTCAGTCACAAAACTAACCCCAACCTTTCCACCATCGCCTTCCTGACTCTAAAGGAGACGGCGCCCTTCCTTATTGACAACCGTAACGAAACTGCGTTACAAAAACAAGTTATGGGTCCTTTTCCCCTTATACCGACAGTGTTACAAGATACTGAACTCTCACTCTCTACCTTCTATATCTCAAAATGACATCAAGCCACTATAGCTCAAATATTTACGACCTTAAAAATCAAGAAATACTCAGTATATACAAAAATGACGCACAATACTATGACTTAAAATCAACAAATATCCTAAATATGTTTGGTAATGATTGTTACAAATATTGCCTATCTCAAATCAAGGGAGAAACACACAAGTAGGACAGAATGTTGGCATTTGACCGTGCGTCAGTATCAGAGATTGGTGCCATTACAATTTCGAATAGTCGATTTCAGCTGCGTGGGAAGTCCGATTACTTCGCGTCGGGTACGGATGGATTAGCAGCCTTCATGAAGGATATTACACTGTACTCCAAAAGTCAGTAACCTGAATATCAAGCATTCACAACCTGGTATGACTTAAATGGCATTTGGTGCTCTTGCCATATGAGTAAACCTGTTCACGAACACGAACGCTCCTGAAGTGCTCTCTTCAATATGAACTTCTTGTAAAAACCGCAATAATAATATTGCTGCTGATTCATTAAATATTTTAGCATTAGGGATTTGTAAAGTTGTTAAGTTGGTTATGCTACCGATTGTCTAATCTTACCTGCCGCTGTATGTCTCGAAATATTTGAAATTAGCAATAAAACGGTTACTCATGCGGGACTTGAATTGACAATTCTCCAGTCCACCTTAGCGCTGAAATATTTGTTTGAATAGGACAAATTCATAGTTTTAGGGGAGCAGAAGATACCCAAAGGTTCCAGAATTTTTTTTGTTTTTGTTTGACTACGTTCGGAACGATCCTTTCTTTCTAGTGGTTTAACGTCGCACAAACACATCGAAGGTTTTCGGTGACGCAAGTATGAGAAAGTAGTGGTCGTGGCCTTAATTGAGGCACAGCCCCATAATTTTCCTGGTGTGACAATGGGAAACCACGGAAAAGCATCTTCAGGGCTGCGAAGGTGGGACTCGAACCCGAATAATAATAATAATAATAATAATAATAATAATAATAATAATAATAATAATAATAATAATAATAATAATAATATCATTGGTTTTACGTCCCACCAACTACGTTTAAAGTTTTCGGAGACGCCCAGGCACCGGAATTTGTGATACAGGCGTTCCTTTACGTATCAGTACAGGTATCGACTTGCCTGCTGCCATTTCTTGATGGATACAGTACTTTTGTATCCGTCTCTTGGCACAGGCCAGAGTAAAGTGTAGCTTTCACCGAAGTCCCAGTCTCATCCATGGCTGTGACAATATGGAAGCTGCTGGGGTATGGGTGGTGCCAAGTAATGGCATTCGGAGCAGGACTAGTGCATCTGAGTGTTATGAAAGGTGTTGCTCATAGGGTCAGTCGTGCTGCAATAGCACTTTCTGACCCAGTGAGGAAAGCAATGGCAAACTACCTCACTCCTCGTCTTGCCTAGTACGCCTCATTTTGGTGCTGCCATTGGTTTTTGGGGTTTTCTGATAACCGCATAACATTTGGTGGTGCTATTTGAGGATCCAACCAGCCTCTGGGATGATGGCCTAACAGACAAAGGTATCGACACGAAGTGGCCTATTTGAGCACCTTCAAATGCCACTGAATTGAGGCAGGATCGAACCTGCCATCTTGAAGTCAGAAGACTAGCACTCTATCGTTTGAGCTATTCATATCGGTGCGACAAGTGAATTATATAATAATAATAATAATAATAATAATAATAATAATAATAATAATAATAATAATAAAGAAGAAGATTAGATATTATAAGTTTCAAAACTATCCACGACGAGCAATAACAGAACAGTGGAAAAGAGGACTATAGAAAAGGGACTTCCAGGGAACAAACGCAGCGATTTGGGGCTTCAAGACAGGCTTGCAGAAACGTGTTAAAGTGTTTTCTCACGGCCCCAAACAATTACTGATATTATTAATACTATTACTAAGAAGAAGTAGAATGGGCAGGATAGCAGACTGGCATGACCACTGGCTTCTCACCAAGATAACCGCGGTTCTAATTCCGACCAGCGCATGTGTGACTTTTTAAATTAAAAGTCACGCCTCTGTGGATAGTATTCCACGCAAAACTTGATATCTCATGATAATGATAATCATACCAACACTCTGATACCTTGTAAAGCTACAAGCTTGATTGCTTTGCTTTAAGGAAAAGGAAACAAGAAGAAGAAATGCCATTCAGCCAGTCTGCATATCAATTCCGACGGTACTATTGCACTGTGATCAAACATCAAACTCTTTTCTTACTATTGAGTAGTTTTATCTACCTTGGCCGGGCTCGAACCCGTGATCTTGGGATATACTGTAGGTTTATCCACCGAGGCAGCTGGAGGTAGAAGTGGAAGACGAAGAGTGAGAAAGGAGGTGACGGAAGATGAGTGAACAAACGCAGCTGCTATCGAGCTATAAAGTGAATTACCATAGCAACAAATGGCCTGCTAAAAGCAGGAAGGCTCGTTTAAACGGATGAGCACGCGCGCATACTCCCCACGATAGATTCTATTAGATCCCCGCACACATGGCCACAGCCCGTCACATCCTGTTAGGGTTCACACTGCACGCACCTCTCAATCATTCTTTTGATAACATACTTTCTCTTACGGCTTCTTGTTTTCATTTCAGTTATACTGGTCTGAAGAAGGCACCAGATAATGCACAATATGAGTTGAACAAAACCGAGGAATGTCATTCGCGAAAGAATAATACTGCACAATAGGAAGAATTTTTCCGAGACTTCCTTCTCACATATTTATTTGAGGATAACTAGTCTGCATTATCAATGTGTCGTTTGTCTACCCCTTAGTCATTTTTCCGTCCGACTCGTTGGCTGAATGGTCAGCGTACTGGCCTTCGGTTCAAAGGGTCCCGGGTTCGCTTCCCGGCCGGATCGGGGATTTTAACCTACATTGGTTTATTCCAATGGCCGGGGGGCTGCGTATTTGTGCTGTCCCCAACATCCCTGCAACCCACACACCACACATAACACTATCCTCCACCACAATAACACGCAGTTACCTACACATAGCAGATGCCGCCCACCCTCAACGGAGGGTCTGCCTTACAAGAGCTGCACTCGGCTATAAATAGCCACACGAAATTAAGTCCTTTTTCCCGTTATAGGGTTGTAGATGAGGTGACACGAATTTTCATGGCATATTTTTAAGGCTGGATGCCCCTCCTGACGCCAACCTCAGTTGAGGAGCTACAATGATGGTGAATTAAATTGGGTATGGAGGTGGAAGGAGATGGTCTATGAATTGGAACAGTCCCGGCCCTTTACTGGAAGTGAAAATGGTAAACCATAGAAAACCATTCTCGGGACGGCCGACGCGACGGTGGCCCACGCGTCTTCGGGATGCAGAGCTTGGCTCCATAGCCGTAGCGCGTCAACACACGCGGCCACTCAACTCGGTTGTCTTCATTATCAATGGGCTCGGATATTTACGATCTTATTAACAAATATGATATTATTATTATTATTATTATTATTATTATTATTATTATTATTATTATTATTATTATTATTATTATTATTCCGGCTCCATGGCTAAATGGTTAGCGTGCTGGCCTTTGGTCACAGGGGTCTCGGGTTCGATTCCCAGTAGGGTCGGGAATTTTAACCAAGGATAGGCCTACGGGAGTCATCTCATAAGACCTGCATCTGGCGAGCTGAACTTGTCCTTGGACACTCCCGGCACTAAAAGCCATACGCCATTTCATTTCATTATTATTATTATTATTATTATTATTATTATTATTATTATTATTATCAACATCATCATTATGGTTCATGGAGAGGGTTACTGCAGTCACGTCCGAGATCGTGAATCACGGGCAACGGCTAAGTGGGCTTAAGTGGTCCTGAGATTCGGGATACCAGTTGCTATGGCATTTCGTATATATTCTGAGTCGTGTCCCTCCTTGTGCTCACGTGGTTAGGGCTATACTATCCACCACTGGTCCTTAACCCGTTAGAGAAGATATTCTCACTGGGACTATGTGTAAGTAGGGTAGCATCCTGCTTCACAAAATTTACCGAGTTCAGAATAATTTAAACGAGCCTTAGACTCGATGGAGGAAAAGGTACGCTACGCATAATCCGGCACCGGTAGTGGAGTAATGTGAGGCGAATGGAAAAGGAGGGTAGGTTAACCAAGAGAATAATGGAGGGTAAGAGAAGTACAGGGAGACAATAATAATAGTATTGGTTTTACGACCCTCTAACTACTCTTTAATGGATTTCGGAGACGCCGTGGTGCCGGAATTTTGTCCCGCAGGAGTTCTTTTCCATGCCAGTACATCTACCGACAGACTGACGTATTTGAACAACTTCAAATACAACCGGAATGAGCCAGGATCGAACCTAACAAGTTAGGTTCAGAAGGCCAGCGCCTCAACCATTTGGGCCACTCAGTCCGGCAGTAGAGGGAGACTTATTTTAGTCGGCCGCGCGTTCTAGGATAGCGAGCCAACCTCTTATACGGAGGTCCTGGGTTCGATTCCCGGTCAGAATTTTTTGTGGGTTTGAATGCTGGTTCGAGATTCACTCAGCATACGCGATATTAATTGAGGATCTATCCGACGGTGAGATATAGTTCCCGTTCTAGAAAGCCAAGAATAACAGTCGAGAGACTCCTTCACAATGACCAGCCTCACGTGGTAATCTGCAGGCCTGAGAGCAGAGCAGTGGTCATTTGGTAGGTCAAGACCTATCAGGGATGTAGCGCCATTGGGTCTGTTTGCTTGGTTTCTTATTACACTGCATAGCCTCAATTTATGAGAAATTTTCTCCTTAGATCCGCTTTGTAGGGAATATCTCGATATATGAGTGGTAAGGCTTTCGACACTTTATAATCTTGTGAGCTACTGCTTCAGGAATCTCCCCCATGTATACGTTCAAGATCAAAGAGAAGCTCTGCGCTCATTTTTTCCCCACAGCCAGCAGTAAATAGAAATGAGGTTATGCTAGAAAGGGAGATAGCCCAAGGAAAGTACGGTGCACTACGTCTCCCTAAAACACAGAACAGCAGTATATTGACAGATGAAGATACTGGAAGGATCTCTCATGGACTATTATTTTGAGTGCAATACAGTAGATACTCAACAATTGAATGTTACATAACGCGAATGATAATTAAGCTGCTGAAAGTAAGCTTGTAAGTAAAATAAACCTTCTAGAATAGAGTTCACAGGAGTTGAATTTATCCTTGAAGTAAGATTACTCATAGCTGTTGTCCTAATAATCCTTTTCTTGAAAATTTCACGGTAGCCGTACATGAAATTCCACACATAACCTATATTAGATTAGTTACAAATCTGGAGACCGTAGAGGGCGCGCAGCTGTGAGCTTGCATGCGGGATATAGTGGGTTCGAACCCCACTGTCGGCAGTCCTGAAGATAGTTTTCCGTGGTTTTCCATTTTCACACCAGGCAAATGCTGAAGCTGTACCTTAATTAAGGCTACGGCTGCTTCCTTCCCACTCCCAAGTCTTTCCTATCCCTTCATCGCCCTAAGACCAATTGTGTCGGTGCGACGTAAAATAAATTGTAAAAAGTCAGCAATGGGACAGTGCTGCTTGGCATTCCCATCGTCCAACACCAGTTATTGTACTCAGTAACGAGATAGTAGCCTTCCCTAATTATAACATCGATAATGCTAGTTTAGACTTAATCACGTAATGTCAATCATAAAAATGAATTTACAACAATTCTTAAACTGCCTTCGCCTTCGAAAGAAACTCCATTTCAGCGCTGACTATCATGGCCCTGGGCTACTCGGCTAAGCTCGGCTCGGCTCAACTAGGCTCAACTCAGCTCGGATTTGGAGCGCTACGGAGCAAGTGAGGAAGAGGGAGATAGGCAGAGGGAGCGAGACAGGCGTGGGGAAGGAGAGAGAGACAGCGATATTGCTCCAAATCGAAGAGTTGGGGTCTGCACTCTGGTGCATGCACTCTGAGAGGCCCTGAGCTAGAAGGTCATTAAACGCCACGTCACCTTCAAGCCGATAACTGCAATGTACAGATTTGCCATATGGTACATTCTGTTCCTGGCATAGAGAAGAGTAAAAATACTGAACATGCAGTGGATCCACAAATGAAACTTTCAAAAATTTCTACTTATCTGCATACGCGATGGTTTCTCTGAAATATCTGCATATCTGTTATCTGCTATCAGTACATACCTGAAAGAAGAAAAATAAAGAATGTTTAACATCTTATAGGAGGTATTTGTTATCAATCACATGCTCCTAAAACACAAGGTGAATAATATCAGATGATTTTACGACTGTTAAAAGTGATCACCAGTACAATGGCAGTCCTTATTAGTGATGAATCTCGAGGTAATCAGTATATTGTGAACAATGTACTCGTATCCAAAGAGGTACTGCAGAGAAGGGATGTCTAATCATAATCGTCTATACATCGTTAGTTACTATGTGAAATAGTATTTACTAATTGTACGCCAGTTTGATTATATATAGGATGACACAAAAGTAATTTGACAAGAGATGTTGTGGCCGTAAGGGTCGCTTAGTGTGTCATGGTCTAAACCTGCGTGAGGCAAACGGCAGGAAAAGTACGTAAGAAACGTCTGTGTTCACCACGAAAAGTAGAGCAAATGAATTCACTATCACACTTCTCACTGAAGTGAAAATAGAAGGTATTAAACAGAGCAGCAATCGATTCTTGATGACATTTAAAATATATGGAAAGGCCATTAAAATATAGCCACTGCCACATGTTCAAATTAAATTCATAAAGAACAAAATTGTTGCTTTCTCCTTCCAGAATAATTGGGACATCGTATATGAACGTTAACACACCATACTTTTACTATTATTATTATTATTATTATTATTATTATTATTATTATTATTATTATTATTATTATTATCGGGTCCTCCCAGTTTTGCTCAGTGCCATCAGATAGTACTTGATCTCGATTGTTCTTTAATGAGGCTTGATATCGCCGAAAATACAGCTGTTTTTAAGTAATCAATATTACAAGATGGAGGTTCAAAACCAATTAGTACAACCAGGATGTCCGTGTTATCATTCGATTTCTGAAGCCAAGATCTTCGACAAGAGGCTGTTTGAAAAGATGCTATTCCTAACTTCTGAAAATCAAGTGACATATTATAACACATGAAATTCTGGTCAAAAGTATTCGAACTACAAAACTAAAGCTTTACGAAGAGACTCATTAACTTGCCGAAAACGGAAGCGAACATAGCGATCAATTGATCTAAAGGTGAAGCAGAAACTGTCGATCTTATAATTCGATTTGAAGAGTCACCTACATAATTCATCAAAATCAACAAGAAAGGCATATGCTCGTGGGCTGCAAGAGTGGCACAACTCAAAAAGAAAGTACCAAAAAGGTGTTACTGCGGACTCTAGTATTGTCCGTAAATTTGTTTCGTTATTATAAGTCACATACTCCCAAGCTAGTCCAACATAATCTATAAAAACATTGCAGCAATAGTGACACATCCCAAAACGTCTAAGTCATGGTTTCGGCCAGGGGAATGAAGGAGCAAATTCTAAGTATCATTTTAATTAACTGAACTCCTATCGAGCCATTGAGTACCGATTGTACTTTATTCTATAGATATATTTTTATATTACTGCACTTCACTACTAATGGAAACTAGGTACTCATTTACCTCAGAATTTGATTTTTTAAATTTGTGCCACTATTGCAGCCCATGAGCGATATATTACCCAAACATACCATAGTTTTTGGACGAGAACAATGTCATCATAGAAATAAAAACACAGATAGAGGAAACACGATCCATTTTCTTCATGCCAAGAAAGATTTTTGTAAGTTCAAAATTAGTCTTGTCAAATGTCATATCTCCTCCAACCTGCTTGACGGAGTCGAGAGCTGGCCTTTGACAGACACACACTAAAAACGGATGATGATGATGATGATGTTTTTTGTTTAAAGGGGCCTAACAGCTAGGCCATCGGCCCCTAATGGTACGAAATGAGACGAAATGTAATGACATTTTAAAAGTTCAAAAAACGACCGCTGACCAGAATAAAAAACGTGATGTTGAAGAATGAATGGATGGATATGCATTTAAAACAATCGGTGGATCCGACCCAGAAATTATCACAAACAATAGTATTACTGATCAAGGGACTGCTTCTAAAGCACAATCCTGAATCGAGAATGCTTGTTGTCTAAAGGGGTCCAAAATCCAGGTCCTCTCATAATGGTACTTATCGCTAGTAAAGTAGAACCATGGTATTTGTCATGTTGCGGTACTAATCAAAAGTAGCGTAGACACACGGTGTTCCACACATTATGGTACTACTCACAAGTATTGTACTTCGCGCAGGTAACGCAGATCTATGGTGTTTCTCACATAATGACGCCACTCATAGGCAACGCAAAGCCATGGTGTTCCTCACCTAGGTATACTAATCACGCCGGTATTCCCGTGGTGTTCCTAATATAGTGGCACTAATCAGAGGAACGCCCAGACCCGTGGTGTTTCTCACAATGGTACTAATCACGGGTGCTGGAAAACTCACACAGACTCCCCTTCTGTTGCTACTAATCACAAGCCTATTGTGTACCTAATATAGTGGTACTACTCGCAAGTAAAGGCGACCCATGGTGTTCCCCGTGTGGTGGTACTAATCACAAGTAGTTTCATGGTTGTAATACAATCATCTCTTGGTTTCCCCTTTTAGTCGCCTCTTACGACAGGCAGAGGATACCGTGGTTGTATTCTTCTGCGTTCCCCACCCACAGGGTGTATTAAAAACAGGCTTGAAGTATTTGAAATGTAGGTGTATAGAAGTACATGCAGGATTAACGAACTGGTAAATGCGGAGATGATGCGGAGAATGAGAAAACCAATGGAAATAGTGAGAAACATCAAGAAACACAAGAATATTTTGCCCGTGTCATGCGTCTCCCTCAGAAGTACAGTCTCTTGCACATCATGCAAGGTAATATTGAAGGTAGGCGATGTCTCGTTAGAATATCAATATCCTGAATAAATAGTCTGAAGGACTGGTAGGAAAAAATCCACCTTCGAAATGTTTCCAGCAGCAATCGATATAAAAAAGTTTTCGCTAACATGCGTCAGCGTTCGCTAATGAAATTCAGCACACTAAAGAAAGAAGAAGACGCCAATTTATTAAACAACCTGATTGTCTGGTTCATTTCTAGGTTTACGAGGTACATCCTAGAATTTTTCGTCTACTGGAGAGAGGACTACAAGCGCATTAATAAATTACATGGCAACATCGTAATTAGCAATGTACAAATCAGTTGCCATCCCAGGAAATAATAATTTGTCGATATTCAAGATACTTAAAAGTTTCACCACAAAAGTTTTTGTTTTATTACACGGAAATATTATATCCATTATTCTTAGTCTGTGGCGAGTACCCTTTATCTCACTTTGCACAGTATAAAATAGTCATAAATTAACTTGTCAAATGATTATTTGCAACTGTTTATAGCATATTTAAGAACAGAGTTACTGTTGTGTAGAAGTGAACCACTCTTAACAGCTGAAATAACGATTAAGCCTCAATGAATGGGATCGAAACAAATTCATAGAAAACTGTCTCATTCAGCCACCGCACAACGCCTAAAATTCCAAGTACTTCGCAGCGAAGTTCAACCCTTTTACGAAACGAGAATATAATATAACTCACTGGTTAGAGATAAATAATGTACTGAGGAAAGGCAGAGGAAACGCTTAATTATTCTGTCACTTTTACAACCAGTAACTTTCAGCTGTTCCACAAGCACACAGAGTAAGAAGCCCAAGTCGAACCTTTTGTATTGACGCAGGGCGCATACTTGTGGTTGATAGCTCACATCCTGTCTACCTTCGGTGTGCTATTAAAATGTCATTATATCATTCTTTGGCTGGGATGATATGGGCCCACAGATATGTAAAGACGTGTTACTCATCTGCATGTATAATGCGATCACTGTCGTAGGAAGTCTCGTATTAAAGGGCGCCCCGACTTCAACCTGCTAGGGATGGGGGAGAAATAATGATTGCGATGGATGGGATTACATACCACCACACAATATAATCAGTTAACACAATATGGGTTAGGTCACAGACGTCCAATCCCTTAAATATCAAAGAACAACCACAACGATTAGTGAAGACCAGATAAAATACTCGCTGTTGCGGTCAAGTGCAGTAGGAGGACACTACTCTCCAGTTCTCTACAGACTTTCATAGCCTCGATAGAGATGTTCAACCGGACGAGTTGGTCGTGCGGTTAGAGGCGCGCCGCTGTGAGCTTGCATCCGGGAGATAGTGGGTTCGAATCCCACTGTCGACAGCCCTGAAAATGGTTTTCCGCGGTTTCCCATTTTCATACCAGGCAAATGCTGGAGCTGTATCTTAATTAAGGCCACGGCCGCTTCTTTCCAACTCCTAGGCCTTTCCTATCCCATCGTCGCCAAAAGACCTATTTGTGTCGGTGCGACGTAAAGCAACTATCAAAAAAGAATGTTCAAAACACCCATTGTTACGCTTCATTTACAGTTTATTTAGTCTGTGTAATGGAAACAGCACTAACTGTATACTGAGTGGCTCAGATGGTAGAGCACTAACCTTCTGAGCCCTAGTTGGTGGGTTCGATCCCAACCCAGTCCTTGGGTATTTAAGTGGGCTCAAATACGCCAACCACATATCGAGAGATTTACTACCTCGTAAAGGACCTCCTTCGGGATAAAATTCCAGCACCTCGGCGTTTCCGTAACCCGTAGTCTATATGCAGTTAGTGAGTCGTGAAACCAATTATTATTATTATTATTATTATTATTATTATTATTATTATTATTATTATTATTATTATTAAACCAATGCTTCAGATCACGGAAAGATAATGAATTGAGCATTGAAATTAAGCCACATCCTCCCTCTATCAATGAAAGCTCATTGTATAACCGTATCTCCAGTAATCAGTATTTTCTTATTGTTTGGATGTGATCAGACAGGATCACTTGTGTTACAAACAGGATTCATAGAAGTAGAAGAAACGAAAACCACAAAACCTTTCAACCGCACTACTAAGATGAATCTCAGCCAAGATAAGAAAGGTAAGCGCAAGAAAGACATATCCGTGCAGATCATTAAGACCTATTGAGGAACGAAGGGTGAAGGCTTCATGTTCTTAACCTGGACGCTAATTGAGAGTGTTATGAGCTCTATTCCGGGCCCCTTGCTCCTAGGAATTAAACTGATACTCATCTCTGTCACTGATTAGTGCACCCCAGGACCATGTTCCTGACGGGGAATCGAGCGCACGTCCTTCGAGACGAACTGAGAACGCCTTTACTACCTCAGCTAGGCAGCACACAGCCCATTCATAAATGGTACCTATATTATTACTTTTTAAAGTACCTAGGAATGTTGGACTATAATTATGACGTGTAAAATAATTTTAACTGGCTGCGAACATTGACTTGATTATTAAGTTCATGTACAGTATTCAGTAGAGGAGCTACAAAAATTAGAAATTATTAATTTTATTTCTTGTATTTATTTCATTTTAAAGTATTTGCAATGTTCTTTGATTGACAATGGTAAATTTCTAAATATCCGTAGCCCATGCAGCCCATAAAGGACATTGACCCACCAAGAGCGACTGCTGTCCATCTAGATTTCTTGCAGATATATTGTTGTGTCACATGGTCAGTGTAACAAGTTCCTCTATTTCACTGCGTGGCATTTTTGACCGGGTCCACAGGATTGCATTTCAGACAGTTCCTCAGCTGAAGCCCATTCCAGCATTCTAATTAGGAATGATATGCTCTGACGATCTAGTAATCGAACCCAGAACCTTCGGGTAGGAGGCAGACTCACTACGATACTCCTACATCCTTATAATAATTATTCAGCCTCCCATAACCTGAGTTCTTACTAACACTTTCTCATTGTCTGAATACGGGAGTGCATACCGAGTGAATACAACACCATGATTTTCAGGTGTTATCAAAACGAGAGATTAATGACGTATGATAACAGTATCATTTTAGCCGATAGTGCACAGCACATTAAAATCAACGTTCTTCAGTGTCACGTGCTACTCAGAAGTGGTCCACCTGGCTGAAATGTTAGTGAGATGAGTCAGAAACAGCTTACGGCCCACACAAGGCCATCTTATTTGGGATCACAGATGATTGTGAGGATTTATGGGTCGCTGCAGGCTGCAAATCTCACCAGATGCTGCGGCGCACCCAACTCCAGTAGCACGGGTTTACTAACGAAAAGAACAAACATATATCTCTCCAGACGACAATGAGTAAAGAAAACGACTTGTAAATAAATGTCGCATTACGTTTTAGAGAATCTATTACTACTCTTAACACGTCAACACTCACAGCTTCTTTAATGATGATAATATAATATTTATTTATTTATTTATTTGTTTATTTATTTATTTTACAAAGTGGAGAAGTTATGATCCTCTCTTCCACTTGACCACATACAATTTTAGACTTTTACAGCATTAATTTAAAATATCTTGCTAATCAATTTCAGTTTATGAGATAAGACGAGTTAAGAAAGATAAGGAGTAACAATAATACACAATTAAGATTAATATTGCTGAAAAATATATGGGCTGTTATGGCTGTTCAGAAACTTGGACATTGACATTTCATGAGTGATATTCAGTATTAAGCAACTTAACACCACTGCTGATAATATCAATGATAATAATAGTAATAATAATAATAATAATAATAATAATAATAATAATAATAATAATAACAAATTGGATCGGGCGAGTTGGCCGTTGGCCGTGCGGTTAGAGGCGCACGGCTGAGCTTTCATCCGGGAGATAGTGGGTTCGAACCCCACTGTCGGCAGCCCTGAAGATGGTTTAGCGTGGTTATCCATTTTCATATCAGGCAAATGCTGGGGCTGTACCTTAATTAAGGCCACGGCCGTTTCCTTCCCACTCCTAGGCCTTTCCTATCCCATCGTCGCCATAAGACCTATCTGTGTTGGTACAACGTAAATCAAATTGTTAAAAAAAAATCATGGTTCTCTAGTCCTTGTTTATTTCCTTTGCTGTCTTGTTTCTCTCGGTTGAGCATTGATATAGGCCTACGTACATTCATCTGTGGACTCAAAAGCTATTTAGCCATCACAATGACGTTCTAATGAACATTTACAAGGTTGTTCATGCGCGCTGCTCGTGCTTGCTCTAATCACGGCATCTCTTGTGGCCTTACAGGCTCATGGAACGCCTGATTAGCGTAATGATGACAAACGGGTGATGACACGCTTGCTGTATATAGTGGCAGCTTCTTAGTAACAAGTGAACCTCCTGCCAGGCCTGTCATCAGAACAACCTCAGCAGTAACCTGGGAACTAGATTTCATTATGAGAGTTTATGGTAACGAAGATATTAAATAACAGCCTAAGCTTTAGAATGTAAGATCTTTCAGGAAGCTATTGTATACCTTTCTACTAACGAAGGAAAGGAGAGTAAATGACTCAATCCATGTCCCACATGAAAAGATAACCGTACACCAGGGCCTCTCAGGGTGCATGCGCCTGGTGCATGCACTGTGCACGGTGCAAAAGACTTCGCTTGGTTGACCTGAGTGCAGAACCCCACTCTTCGCTTTGGAGCAATAGTGCTGTCCCTCTCTTTCCCCACGCCTGTCTCGCTCGCTCCCCCTGTCTCCCTCTTCCTCACTTGCTCCGTAGCGCTCCAAATCCGAGCCGAGTTGAGCCGACCTTAGCCGAGTAGCCCAGAGACGAAGCGTTGGTCCGACCCGAACCGAGTGGAACCGATGCACTGTGCACAGGAACTCTGCGCTACTGTCTGCACGCGTGAGATTTTGGGCGTTTGAGAGGCCCTGCCGTAAACAATGGTCTTTAAAAAATATCTACGCCGGCTATTCGTAACTCGTATAGTGAAAATAAGTCAAAGCTGCCATGTAGGTCTCTATAGGTAATTTCTACACTTCTTAACCTGAACACTAGGTGTGATACATAGATGAGGTGCATCCCAGAGCACATTATCCTTCCAGTAAACAGCGTGTTGTAGTTCTTACAGGAGAATAACTTGCTTAACCCCTATTAGCATGCTTCTCTCCATGAGCGATCCCGCACAGCGTTATTGACAAAGTCGTTGATGATTGCCGGATTAATTCCGATCAACCTGATGAGATACAAATGGAATCCACCGTATCGCACTACATTGGTCCAGACCTCTCAACCTTGGGCGACATTCTTCCTTGTGGGTCTGTGGTGTACGGTAGTTCTCGATCACCGCCTCTTCCAGTAATTTCTGGAGTAATACGATGTCCTGTAATCGGACCCCTTTTCTTTACCGTCTACTCTACAGTATGCGTTCGATCTCCAGGTTGCATCTCATCATTAATGGCCGAATATGCCGACGATGTATGCTGCACATGTGTCTAAGAAATAGGGAGGACGTCCTTGCTCTACAAGCGGATATGGAGAAACTTTCGATGTGGTCAGTGGCGACGATTAGGTGGGGGGGGGGGCGTTGGAGAGCAGTTGCCAACCCCCCCCCCCCCAATTTGTTGAGAAAAATTAAATTTCTATTCCATTTTAGCCGCATGAAACTGGGAATTATTTGAAGACATCAGTTTGAATAAACCCTGTTGTCTTTTCAGCTAATTCTTTCCTTTGATTTATTCAATTATTAAGAAAAATACTTGGTGGAAATACGCTCAAAATGTCGTACGTCGCGCCTAACCGAATGGTACAGCGCCACAGCAAATAGCGGAGACCCGCGGAGCAATGTGTTGCATGTTCTGCGACGAGGGGTATCAGGGGTAAATTTTTGCCAAGGTCACCCACTTGCTGCGCACATTCGTCAGTCTGGCAGTCACAGTCAATGTGTCTGTTCAGTTCTATCTAGTGTCTGTTGGTTTGTTAGTGTGGAGTGAAATACTAAATTACTTTTAAATTGTATAATCACGTCGTACCTCTATTTAATTGTAATACAACCTGTGAAAATAAAGTTCGGTGAACAGTCCGGTACTATGAGCATAGATGAACAATGCATGACTGTGACCTTACTTTCCTTCGAAATAGTCCCGCCCCCCATAACTATGCACTGCTGAGATCGTCGATACATGTCCTGGAAACTTTGCAAGAAGGCTTCCTTTGGGATGGTGTTCAAAAGCCTCGTCACTTTCGGTGGATGTCAGGAATATCGTCAAATCTCTTTCCTTTCAAAGCGAGTTTGATGCGTGACTTTTCGGTTTCATCCTCAGTGCCTACTAGGCAACAGGACACATGCAGAACCTGGGTGACTGAAATGCTGATCGTTTCTGCAGAACATATTAATGAAAATGCCCTGTGAATATGAACTTCCTATCTCTAGTCTTTCAAGGTGTTCTGTTTTCTTTATGAGCATGAATGTATAAAAGGATCCCAAAAACCTCAGACGTGAACATTCATATTTGGAATCTCCTTTAACAATGAAAACAGGTATTTTCGGAAATCCACTTAAAGTGGGTGTAGAAAAAGTGAAGAACGAGTTGAATTCTTTTTTATGGATACCTGTATCTTAAGAAGTGAAGTTGTTTCAGACGTGAAATTTGGCATACGGAATTTCCTTTAAAAATAAAGAAACACGTATATTTGTTATCGGAAAATTCATTTAAGGGGGAGCGGGGTGTTGAAAAGGACCGAAAGAGGTGTTCAATTAGTTTTATGAGGATACTTACTCTCAGAAACTGATGATATTAAGGACGTGAAATTTGATATTTCTAATCTCCCTAAAAAATAAAGGAACACGTGTTTTATTGTTTTTGTATAATCAAATTAAGGGGATCAAAAGAATTTTAAAAAGCGGGGGAATTTCTAAAAAACTCTAAAAAAGTATATCTCAAAAACTTAGCATGTTACGGACGTGCAAATTAGTATTTGAAATCTCCTTTAAAAATAAAGAAACGCGTATTTTTTAGTTTCCGGAAGTTAACTTAATTTGGGGGAAAAGAACTGAAGGAGTTGAATTATTTTATGATGGTACTTATATCTCAGAAACTGAAGATATTACAGGCGTGAAAATTGGTACATGGAAATTCCTTTAAAAATAATGAAACACGTACGTCTTGGTTTTCAGAAATTCCACTCAAGAGGGTGAAAATAATTGAAAAAGCGGGTACATATACCCGCACAGTATATCTAAAAACTTATATTACAAACTTGAAAATTAGAATATGGATTCTCCTTTAGAAATAAAAAGCACGTATTTTTTGTTTTCGGAAAAATCCTCTTATGGGGGTGACAAAAGAAGAAGCGGGGAAATTTTTAAAATGAGAATATCTACAGAATATCTCAAAAACTGTACATGTTACAGATGTGAAAATTGGTATTTGGAATCTTTTAAAAGTAAAGAAACGCGTATTTTTTGTTTTCGAAAATTCCACTAGTTGTGGGGAAAGGACTGAAAAAGGGGTTAAATTAATTTTATCGGGATACTTATCTCTCAAAAACTGAAGATGGAAATTGGTATTTTGTATCTCCTTTAAAAATAAACACTTTTTTTTTTTCGATTTGAGAGAGGCCTGTTTCTTACTTGGACAGTTCTATGTCGCATGTTCAAGATGTAGCTCTGCTTGGTCATCTTAGCCCAAAAAAGCAATACCATAAACGTAGTTTACAAAGAGGTACTGGACTAAATGAAACTCACTTTTCCGTTTTTTCGGAATTTTCAGATAATGTTTCAGTGCAGTGCTGAGGAACGGTTACTTTTATCAAATTACGAAATCCACGGAAGTGAAACCGTGGGTAACAGCTTGTGTTCAATATTTATAGCACCACATTCAAGACACAAACGTTAATAACATTTCCTGAAAGAGCACATTTTCCCATTACCTGAAGGATTTGAAATGTAAATGTTAAGATGAAAATAAATAAGTCCAAAACAAAAGTAATGGAGTGCAGTCGAACGAAGACAGGTGATGCAGGAAATATTAAATTAGGAAGTGAAGTCTTAAAGGAAGTAGATGAATATTGTGAAAAAAAATGAAATGAAATGGCGTATGGCTTTTAGTGCCGGGAGTGTCCGAAGACAAGTTCGGCTCGCCAGGTGCAGGTCTTTCTATTCGACACCCGTAGGTGACCTGCGCGTCGTGATGAGGATGAAATGATGATGAAGACAGCACATACACCCAGCCCCCGTGCCATTGGAATTAACCAATTAAGGTTAAAATCCCCGACCCGGCCGGGAATCGAACCCGGGACCCTCTGAACCGAAGGCCAGTACGCTGACCGTTCTGCCAACGAGTCGGACGATGAATATTGTTACTTGAGTAGAAAAAATAACTAACGATGGCAGAAGTAAGGAGGACATAAAATGCAGATTAGCACAAGCAAGGAAGAGCTTTCTTAAGAAAAGAAATTTGCTCCATTTCAAACATTGATATACGAAATAGAAATATGTTTTTTAAGACTTTCGTGTGGAGCGTGGCATTGTATGGAAGTGAAACATGGATGATAACTAGCTCAGAAAGAAAGAGAATAGAAGCTTTTGAAATGTGGTGTTACAGAAGAATGCTGAAGGTGAGATGGATAGATCGAATCACAAATGAAGAGATACTGAACGAATTTGCGAGAGGAGATCGATTTGGCTAAATTTGACGAGAAGGAGAGATAGAATGATAGGACACACCTTAAGATACCCAGGACTTGTTCAGTTGGTTTTTGAAGGAAGTGTAGGCGGTAAGAACGGTAGGGGTAGACCGAGGTATGAATATGACAAGCAGATTAGAGCACATGTAGGATGCATTAGTTATGTAGAAATGAAAAGGTTAGCACAGGATAGGGTGGCATGGAGAGCTACATCAAACCAGTCTATGGACTGATGACTTAAACACACAACACACAACTTAATTGCGGAAAACAAATCCAAGTCTTTCCGGTAAAAATGCTCACCTTCACCACCTCAGCTAAGCAAGTCTCATCATAATTATTATTCATACTTTTATCTTCCATTATAATGTTGTAAGTTTCGATTTATTTGAGTTTCAATCACAGAGCTGGGAACCGAACAAAGGCTAAACCACCATAAAGTTACTATGGAAAATCTACCACCGAATATAGAACTTAGCACCAAACAAATATAAAGTTACACCCTTTCAATTACTCCGAGTGGAGGGACTGGATTATCATTATCTCGTATTATCAGTTGAATCAACTCAATTGTGTTGATTTTGGTTCATTAACGCTCAGCCCATTGTCGAGACTTCATAACATCACCACATTACATCAACACTAGAACTCATCACAGCGCTGTTCCGGTCGAATGCTGCCCTCAGATGGGTAACCTTGTCCTGCCCGCAATTCACCTTCAGTTAACTACCTTCCACTATGGGCTCAAAATACTCATCGTCTCTGAGTTCTACTAACGTCGGATGCAGAAGACACATCAAAGAAAGAGTACGTGATAACTCAGAGATTAAACGTGTGCTTTGGACAGAACAGGCAAGCACTAGAGAAATGCTACAATATTTTGCTTACATTTTCGTTTCGGGATCTTGCTCTTTAAAAATATAATCCTGGTCATCAAACGTTGCTTTCCAATGCAATGAGAAAATTCCTCCCCTACCCGTACCCCTCTTCAGGTTTATATTGACTGAGGACACCAAATCGAAAACTGTTAAGAGCTTTCAGCGTAGTGCAGGGCAGGTTGTGTCAAAGTGTCAGTTTCTTCGGCTCGATCACTGATACGTATTCTTCCCCACCTTGTAACTTGCTGTTTTTGAGGAAGATCTTCAATCAATCAATCAATCAATCAATCAATCAATCAATCAATCAATCAATCAATCAATCAAGCAAGCAAGCAAGCAATCAAGCAAGCAATCAAGCAAGCAATCAATGACTACTGATCTGCATTTAGGGCAGTCGCCCAGGTGTCAGATTCTCTAACTGTTGTTTTTCTAGCCTTTTCTTAAATGATTGCAAAGAAATTGGAAACTTATTGGTTATTCCAATCCCTAACTACCCTTCCTATAAACGAATATTTGCCCCAATTATTCCCCTTGAATTCCAGCTTTATCTTCATATTGTGATCTTTCCTACTTTTAAAGACACCACTCAAATTTATTCGTCTACTAATGTCATTCCACACCATCTCTCCATTGACAGCTCGGAACATACCACTTAGTCGAGCAGATCGTCTCCTTTCTCCCAAGTCTTCCCAGCCCAAACTTTGCAACATTTTTGTAACGCTATTCTTTTGTCAGAAATCACCCAGAACAAATCGAGCTGCTTTTCTTTGGATTTTTTCCAGTTCTTGAATCAAGTAATCCTGGTGAGGGTCCCATATTCTGGAACCATAATCTAGTTGGGGTCTTACCAGAGACGTATGTGCCCCCTCCTTTACATCCTTAATAAACTCCCTATATGCCCTCATAACCATGTGCAGAAATCTGTACACTTTATTACAATCATTTTTATGTGATTACCCCAATGAAGATCTTTCCTTATATTAACACCTAGATACTTACAATGATCCCCAAAATGAACTTTCACCCCATCAATACAATAATTAAAACTGAGAGAACTTTTCCCATTTGTGAAACTCACAGGCTGACTTTTAACCCCTTTTATCATCATACCATTGCCTGCTGTCCATCTCACAACATTATCGAGGTCATTTTGCAGTTGCTCACAATCTTGTAACTTATTTATTACTCTGTACAGAATAATATCATCCGAAAAAATCTTTATATCTGAATCCACTTCTTTTCACATATCATTGATATATATATAATGTAAGAAAATATAAAGGTCCAATAATACTGCCTTGAGGAATTCCCCTCTTAATTATTATAAGGTCAGATAAAGCTTTGTCTACTCTAATTTTCTGAGTTCTATTTTCTAGAAATATAGCCACCCATTCAGTCACTCTTTTTTCTAGTCCAATTTCACTCATTTTTTACAGTAGTCTCCCATGACCTGCCCTCTCAAATGCCATAGATCAATCGCGATACAGTCCATTTGACCTCCTGAATCCAGGATATCTGCTATATCTTGCTGGAATCCTACAACTTGAGCTTCAGTGGAAAAACCTTTCCTAAACCCGAACTGCCTTGTATCGAACCAGTTATTAATTTCTCAAACATGTCACAGAGTGAGTTAAAGGATTTGTTCTTCTAAATATACTATTATCGCAATGACATACATACATACATACATATATGGTCACATATAGATTTCAGACAGCTTTATTTAACATCACTTCCATATTGTAACAATAACAACATAACATCTTTGCAACACTTGCAAAGTACGAAACCTTCAACAGGTTCGAACCCCACTTATTATTCCATCGTCGCCGTAAGATTTCCCTGTGTCAATGCGACGTAAAGCAAATTGCAAAATAATAATAATAATAATAATAATAATAATAATAATAATAATAATAATAATAACTAATACATACATACACACATATGCGTGCACACGAGGCCTTTTCAAAAGTAACTGAATTTTGAACACACCGTGGAAATGCGGTCTTAGCAGTTTTCACTAAGTATCGCCGTATAGTGGTATCCTTCCTACGTAACCAGCCATTTGTGGTGCACTTATCAAACAGTTACCGCTCAGCACCTGTTAGTGCGAGTGAGTAGAGTTTGTGCCACTAATGTCAAAATGTCTGACTATAACGAGCGACGTATCGGCATTCACTTTGCTTCCGGCCGGGAAGAACGTTTACAGACACGTACCAATAAACAAGACAGTTCATGGTAATTCACCGAGACCAAAAAGCCGCGGCAGGTCAGTTCGAACTTGAAAGTGTTCTTGACGGTCTCTTTTGACATCAGCGGTGAATTCCTACCTGAGGCTCAAACAGTGAACTGATGGAATTATCTCGACGTTCTGAGATGATTGAGAGAAAATATCAGGAGAAAGAGACTAGACATGTGGAGAAACAACTCCTCGACCCTCCACAATGACAACACGCTAGTTCACGCATCGCTGATGATTGATTAATTTTTGACGAACACGAATATTGCTGTGCTTCCCCATCCACCCTACTCACCTGACCTAGCCCCAGCAGACGTTTTCTTGTTCTCCAATCTAAAATTCACCCTGAAAGAACGACGATTTCAGTTAACTGCAAAGATCAGACTGAAATCGCAGGCTCAGCTACACGCGATCAATCAAATCACCCGTCAGGACTGCTTCCACATAAGGAAACAGTGTCGGGAGCGTTCATCTATTAGAGGGGAGGAATAATTCCAAGTAGAAAAACCTAACTAGTTACTTTCAGAGTTCAGTTATTATTTGAACAAACTTCGTAAATACATACATGATGTGACAGGCTATCATTTGCTGGGCGAGTACGATTCTCTTCCACCGATGTTATCAGCTGTGTTTTGGGGCTATTAGGAGTCTATGGAGTCAGATCATGAAACTATAAACTCTGGTAACAATGCCAATTGTCGAGAGTGGGAAGCACTCGCTCTTATAAAACTATCTAATTCGATCGAATTAACCATCTCTCTTAATTTTTCACCAATTGCTTTGAATTTTATAAAAGTGTTCAACAAATTATTTATGTATCTTGAAGACAGTGACTTATAGGATTTTTTAAGTATACCAACAGATATTCAGAATTTTCACCACCGAGCTCGATATGTGCAGTCGCTTAAGTGCGGCCAGTATCCAGTATTCGAGACATAGTGGGTTCGAACCCCACTGTCGGCAGCCCTGAAGAAAAATTCTGGAGCTGTACCTTAATTAAGGCCACGGCTGCTTCCTCCCCACTCCTAGACCTTTCCTATCACATCTTCGCCAGAAGACCTGTATGTGTCGATGCGACGTAAAACAACTTTAAAAAGTGTTCAAGTGTTATGTTACATCCTCAAGACTTATTTTAGTGGATACTGAATATTGGATCAGACCAATTTTCAAGTATTATGCTATCTATTTTTGTTATATGTTTGGCCAATTAGTCATTTTAGTGTTTTATGATCTTGTGGTTGATGATAGCCTAATATCAATAGACCGAAATCAGTACTATGATTAAAATAAATTGAAGTACTAATTTTATATTGTACTGATTAGGTGGATTACCTCATTTGTATACAATAATTATATTGCCATCAGTATGGAACATGGAAATTATAAACTTTCAAGACCAATTAGGCCATTCAAATACCTATAATTTTCAGGTAGCTCTGTACCCTGACCTAATCAGTTGATTTTGGAGAGGTAATCAAATGTAGTCACCAATAATATCATTCAATGATTCCAAAGTATGTTGCTCAGAATAGTACACTGACACGTATTTCACAATTAAAACAATCCTGAACAGCAATTTTAAGGAAGATAGAGAGAGAAGATAATCTGAAGAGACTGAAGAATGTTGGTTACCAAGATGATAAACAAAGAACGAAGCCCGTAGCAACTAATACCCATCACAGAAATCACTCTTTAGAATAAAACAAATTAGCACACACTGAGTCGTAAAAGCACATGAAGTCACTATTTCATAGACAATATTATTTGTTCCGTCCAGAAGAACTATAAAAGTTGGTCACATGTAGATTTCAGACAGCTTTTTTTAACATCACTTCCATATTGTAATAATTGTAATAATTCTTTATGTTGGACTTCATAACATCTTTGTAACACTTGCAAAGTACGAAACCTTCAACAGGTTCGAACCCCACTTATTATTCCATCGTCGCCGTAAGATTTCCCTGTGTCAATGCGACGTAAAGCAAATTGCAAAAGAATAAAACTTCAATAATAATAATAATAATAATAATAATAATAATAATAATAATAATAATAATAATAATAATAATAATAATAATAATAATGTGTCTACGTCCCACTAACTAATTTTTAACGGTTTTCGGAGACGCCGAGGTGCTGAAATGTTATCCCGAAGGAGTTGTTTTACCTGCCAGAATCTACTGACACAAGACTGAAGTGTTTGAGCACCTTCAAATACCACCGGACTGAGCCAGGATCGAACCTGCCAAGTTGGGGTCAGAAGGCCAGCACCTCATCTGAGCCACTCAGCCCAGCCATAAAAATTAACCTTCAGCAGTTTTACCTCCTTTTTGCCTATTTAAGTCCTTTTTCTTGATCCTTTTAAAGGTCTCCTTTAGGAAACTCATAGGTCCTCAACTTCCGAGTCCTAGTTATTAAATACATGTTGCGAATGGTTGGCCATAATTCATAAGAAACAGAAAGGAGGATTGCTACTATCGTACAAAGTAACGAATATTGTTCTATTGTATTTCCGTCATGTGAAACTGCAGCGTTCAGAGATGAGACATGTATGAAAAGATAATAGGTCTACAGGAGATGAACGCATCTCAGATGACGACACGAGCAAAATGTGATATTTATTCAGAAGAATGTTCTCTTTCCGGACAGAATGTTGAACTGTGATGATAATTGGGTGGTATATAATACCTCATGATGCTGTACTCATTGGTTAGTATCACAGGACTTCTTTCCAAAACTTCTAAAACTACCATTCTAATGAAAGGAGGCTATGCTGTTCTTTTGAGAATGTTAGAAAGGACATTGGTACTCATGAGGGCAATTGTTCAACTGCTAGATACATTTTACTTCAGGTTACACAGTACATTTTGCGTAGAGTTAAAACAAAACATATTGGTTTTCTCTTATGAGCTACGTGGGGCCAATCTACAGTGTTGCAGTGCATTTGTGAATATTTTCTCGTAAAATATTCTTAATAATTTTCCGTATATAAAATATGTTCTCACTGGTCCTTCGACGTGTGTATTCCTAATTTACTTTTTTCCTCTTTATTACAAACACACTAATGCCTCATCTGTTCCTCCCACTAACTCGTATCACTAATCTACCTATCATCCCCCTAAGCTTAGTACATTATCCCATCTTTTGTTCCCGTGTAAGAAATTACGCCTAGAAACCGAATGATGTAGGTCCATCCTTACAATTACAATATACCGAGACCTCAAATTATAAAACACGGAATCAACATCAAAACTGAACGTATGAAGCAAAGATACGTCTCAGTAAATATAAATTATAATAATTCATTTCGAAAACAATATAAATGATGTAATAAAAGTGTACATAAGCATAATGATAAATCCGGTTCAGGAAGGCTTTTAGTTATAAGACTATGTCCTATCATTAGCTCTCGTAGGCTCTGAGTGGGTCTGCTCCAAGATGTTCAGCCTGGCGCCTCTCCTCATCTGTTAATTAGTGTGTACACCTTATGACAGAGATGAATGCACTAGCCAGTCCCCTGTAGCGCAGTGTCGCTGGCCCATCATAATCAATCTGCCGCCACGTCCCACGGTGCGATAATGGAGACACACCGTCTCTCTGTTCCAAGTGATATAGAATGTGTGGGGAGATGAAAAATGAACTTTCGTTCACACAGAAGCAAACATGAAACAGTGAAGTTAACAGCCTTCTAAACACGGAACACAAGTACGGGGAAACAGAGAAGCCCATAGTAATAATTTCCACTAAACCATCCTTTTCAACAAAACATGCACGCATAGTGAGACCTCAAGACGAAGGCTGGTCGAATCCCGAAAAGAAAAATGTAAAGTTAGGTTCTATTAATTAATTTTTACTATCTTTGGAGACGCCGAGGTGCCATAAATGTTGTTCCGTTGGAGTCCCTATATGTGCCGATAAAAGCACAAGATGGCGTATTTGAGCACCTTCGTATACCACCAGATTGAGCCAGGAAAGAACCCGCCAACGGACACTGGCTACACAAGGAACTGTATTATTCATTTGTCTACCACATTCATAGTGCCAAATGAATTATGGGATTGATACAGACCGATATAAGCAGCAATATTAAATATAGATTCAAGTGTTACTGCGATCATGCATATACATTTTATCAACCTGAAGAAACAGCTCTATTGCTTAGCTGGAAAAATGTCTATTTAAAATTTAAAAGAAGCCTGTATTACTGTATATAAATATGTGCATATTTCGATATGCTGTGCCTCCGAATATTAATTTGGGTAATCGTGATGAAGAAATAATTGTAACTGAATTAATGACTGCTTACGCATTTTCTGAATCGATCACTGCTGCCAATAAATTAAGTTGGTTTTCGAAAGAAAACTTAAATCATGGCGTTGTCATGTATTGGCTGCCTACAGTACTTAATATAAAATCGGAGGAGTCTGCTTTGAAACTGAAAGTGTTTGTAAATGCTGCATTATAGTTTAAAACTTAGAAAGCTTATCGCACTTTAACAATCTTACCAGAACAGAATATGGGTTTATACACATACACGATTAAGCTTATCATTTATTTATTTATTTATTTATTTATTTATTTATTTATTTATTTATTTATTTATTTATTATATCTGTAAGTAACGAGTTCAGGTATACAGAACTCTTTTATACTTAACTATACCATTAGAAACTCGCGTGCCAGTATCCAGTAATCGGGAGATACTGGGTTCGAACCCCACTGTCGGTAGCCCTGAAGATGGTTTTCCGTGGTTTCCCATTTTCACACCAGGCAAATGCTGAGGCTGTACCTTAATTAAGGCCACGGCCGCTTCCTTCCCATTCCTAGGCCTTTCCTATACCATCGTCGCCACAAGACCTATCTGTGTCGGTGCTACGTAAAACAAATAGCAAAAAAAAAAAAAAAGAAACACGCGTGTGACCAGTTTCTTATTCAATACTAGCAAATGTACCCGTGCTTCGCTACGGTACTCTACATTGTATACGGATTCCTCCGTAAATTACTGTAAAGGCAGTGAGTAGGCCCGTAACTTGGCAGGGTGGGCTCGCGACCACGGACCCTTAGGTGAGTCTCCAAAGCGACTTCAATTTATTAATATATATATTATATTTCACCCCCCTACCGAGGGGTTCTAGGGGCGTCTTGCTCCCACAGTACTTTTTCCACATAGTAGGTTATATTTGTACGCCCCCACCGCAAAGGGGGCTGAAGTTGAACTTTAAAAAATCCGAAGTGTCAGTATTCATGTCAGCGACCCCGAAATCTATGGATTCGACACTATTTTCGATTATTTGTATATATCACTCCCCCCCTCGCCACAAAGGGCGTGAAAATGAAAGGCCTCCACACGTAATACCGTGCGAGTTGAAATAGAACGAAAGTTGACCAAGGGAGGTCGAAAAGGATAGATGAAAGTGAGAAGCCTAGCACAAGGAAACAGAAGCAATGTCAGGACTCAGCTAAGGCCCCGCGATCGCCAACCCATACTCCCTACTTAACAGCCCCTGAGGTTGCTTGTAGTCGCCTCTTATGACACGGCATCATGATAGCACTCGAATTCGACTGCGACTGACAGTAGTAAAGGGAACGTGCCATTATAATGAAAATACCTTCCCTATTTCCAGTCATAGTGTAGTTGGGGAAGTATCATGAAATCGCAGGTGGCCTTGGGTGTTAGCAATCAAAAACGTGATGGAGTTTTTCCGTTTTAATGCCAGGCCACCGTGTGTACTTCCAGTCGCTGTCGAGTTGGAGAGTTCCCATTACAATGGGATATCTTGTTTCCTTTTTCCAATGATAATCAGTTGGGGAGTTTTAACTATAATGGCAAGCGGACTTGTCTACCGACAGTATTAGTCCAATTGGGGAGTTCGAGTAGAAGTCAGAGTCGAGTTGGGAGTTTTAATTATAATGACAGTTCTGCTTACTTATTTTTTTGCTATTTGCTTTAGGTCGCACCGACACAGATATGTCTTATGGCGATGAAGGGATAGGAAAGGCCTAGGAAGTGAAAGGAAGCGGCCGTGGCCTTAATTAAGGTACAGCCCCGGCTTTTGCCTGGTGTGAAAATGGGAAACCACGGAAAACCATCTTCAGGGCTGCCGACAGTGAGGCTCGAACCCACTATCCCCCGATTACTGGATACTGGCCGCACCTAAGCGACTGCAGCTATCGAGCTCGGTTGCTTACTTAGTGCCGGTCACAGTCGAGGTGGAGGGTTTCCGTTATTACGGTAGATCATTTTTGCTATTCCCAGTCAGATGAGTTGGAAAGTTTCGGTTAGAAAAGAAGGCCCATTTGTCTACTGTTAGCGAAATGTATTTAGGGTTCTTCAATATAATGGCAGGCCCACTGGTGGGCAGGCGGTCACAATCGAATTTCAAGGTTCCCATTATCATTATAGGTCGTCTTTGCTATCCCCAGTCACTGTTGATTTGCGAAGTTTTCATTGAATTGGCATTTCCGCTTGCCTATGGCCAGTTAGTATCAAGTTGGCGACTTTTCATGACAATGTCAAGCCTTCTTGCCTATTACCAATCAAAAATGTGTTCGGGCGTGTGGGTTATAAAAGTAGGTCCCCTTGCTACTGCCAAACCCAGTCAATTTGGGGGTTCCCATGATAACGGCAGATCTTCTTTCCTATTTCCGGTTATCGTGTTTTGATTATATTGCCAGGCCCCCTTGCGTATTGGCAGTCACAACGAAGTTGGACAGTTTTCATTGTAATATTATTCCAGTTTGTCTACTGCGAAAAACATTGAGTTGAGGAGTTAAAATTATATTGGCAGGCCCCCTTACCTTCTGCCAGTCACAACCGACGTGGGGTATTTTCATTACAGTGGCAGATCCTCTTGCCTATTGCCAGTCACAGTCGAGATGGAAGGTTCCCTACCGCTACAGACAGTAGATTTGAGCAGCTTTGGTTATGATGACAGCCAACGGCCGTAGCCGTGTTGAAGCACCGGATCCTGTGAGATCTCCGAAGTTAAGCAACACTGGACGTGGTCAAGATTTGGATGGGTTGCCACGCGCTGTTGGGTGGGGTTAAGGGAATGGAGGAGCGGAAAGGGACTGGCCACCCTACCGTACGTAAACTCCGGCTCAGGCACACCTCTACGGAGGTTCGGACCTGCCTTCGGGCAGAATACACCCTTTAGTTATGATGTCAGGCATACTTTCTCTTATTGCCTGTTACAATGGACTTGCGCAGGTTTCATTATAATGGCCGGCCCACTTGCCTATCGATAGCCACAGCCCTCTTTCCTATATTCAGTCATAGTGTAATTGGCGAGGTTTGGTTATAATGGTAGTCCCGCTTGCCTACTGCGAGTCACAATCGAGTTGAGGAGTTTTAATTATAGTAGCAGTTCCCCTTGCCTACTACCAGTCACATTCAAAATGGGGAGTTTTCATCATCAATGCTGGTAGAGTTTACCAGTGCTAGTCACAGTCGAGTTTGAAGTTGCTATTATAACGGCCGATCTCCTTTCCTATTTCCAGTCATAGTCGAATTGGGAAGGATTTTTATAATAGCAAGCCCCTTACCTACTGCAATTCACAATCGAGTTGAGGAGTTTTAATTATAATAGCACTCCCCCTTGCCTACCACCAGTGTCAATCAAGCTCGAGAGTTTTCATTTTAAGGGCAGACCCCCTTACCTAGGGCCAATCGCAGTCAATTCGGAGAATTCCCATTTTAACGTAGGTCTTCTTCCCTATTCCCAGTCAGTGTCGATTTGGCCAGTTTTCATTATGTTGGCATGCCCCCATTTCTACTTCCAGATAATCAACAGTGTGCTTGGAAAAATTAAGTAACACTGATGATCTTCCCATAATTCGGAGTCTATTCGTTTATGGGATCAATTTCATTTAATTTGTCACCAGTACACGTACTGAAGCGAAGGAAGAACAGAGTCATTGAAGAACCTCTTGATAAACAATGTTTCGTGTTTTATTTTCTGGTGCACATATAAACAGGGACTTGCTGCTGCTGACTCGGGAACATGCGACGTACAGTTGCCCGTGGGAAAAGCAGGGTGATCTGAGGTCAAGTCCAGCAATACTCAACGTCTGGCCTTGGGATTTATTAATAGTCATCGCAAAGCAGAGGCTGACTGGAAACTGCAGACGCTTGAACTCAAACGGGTAGTTGGTTGGGATTAGTGGTATCCGCGGGATAAGAACTGACTCTCCTTCACCGCATCCAGTCATGATAGTTGCCTCTATCACATGTTTGTGGAGGGCGTTTACCTGAAGTCTTGTCCCATTGCACAAATTAGGTGGGCTGAGATTGCGCATGAGTATGATTGGTGCGCCGATCTTTAAGGTAATTTTGTGCGATGGAAGCCCCGGAGCCGTTATAGAATTCAGGAACTCAGGAGGATAGTGAACTGCGTCGTCAGAGTTGATTACTTCATTGACAGACGTATAAACTGTCTCCTCGCCGTGGAACATTGTGAGGATAGTCGAATTAATGTACGCCGCTTGTTCATTAGTTGGAGTTAAGATCGCTCTGCAGCAGAGCCATGAGATGGGTTTGCTCCTAATATTTTCTACGTCCGGGTACACCGATGAAATGAGAGCTTCAAGATTAGAAAGCGACAAACAAAATTCATCAGAAAGAGTAATGATCCCGTTACTGTCTCCCAGTGAGCCGTTCCCAATCGACAACAATATTTCAGTGAATGTATGTATGTTTTCATCACCACCTAGATGTACCCTCATATTCTGTGTCAGAGACAGTTTTTTGATATTTGGCCAAAGTGATGATCTCCTTAATGAAGCGTTCACTTCATCTGCTCTGCTCCCTCTTGGAACAACCGGTAACGTTTGACGAAAATCACCAGAAAAGAGGATAGGGACACCTCCAAAGAAGTTATCACTGTTTCGGATGTCCCGCAGCGTTCGGTCAACTGCTTCAATCGCCTTTCTGTGAGCCATAGTGCATTCATCCCAAATTATAAGACTGCAGTCTTGCAGAACCTTGGATATGTTACTTTGTTTTGTGATGTTACATATTGGTGACTCTGTGCAGTCAAGATCTATAGGCACTTTAAACATCGAGTGAGCAGTTTTGCCACCGGGTAAAAGAGTGGCTGCGATCCCCGAAGAGGCTACTGCTACAGCAATCTTACTATCCTGTCTGATCTTAGACAACAGTAAGTTAATCAGGAATGTTTTTCCAGTTCCGCCCGGAGCGTCTAAGAAAAACATTCTACTTTCCTTATTTCTAACACAGTTTAATATTTCCCGATATACTACAGTCTGTTCATCTGTAAGTTTTGGTTCATTTAATAGAACAAAAGACCTTAACGCTTCTTTATTGTAATTTGTTTCCCTGAGATAGTCAGCATTTAACGTTTGTAAGATCTGAGGGGAAGGAAGGCCGTAAATGTTCAAAGGCTCACCGCCAATCGATAGAACGTATTCTTCGAGGTCTTGAAGACATCTGTCTTCCACATGGGCGATCATTTCATGAGCAGTACCGTCGTTACAGGGGGAAAGTTGTCGTAAGAAATCTTCTGCTAGGCTCTCCTTATATTTGTTCCACAGATCCAACGGATCAGAGAGACTGCAAAAGACTAACAATATGCCAAAAAGCCGGCGAAGTTTTGCTGGGCTTTGTGAAACTATCGCCTCCTTCAGTGTCTCTTCCCATTGAGAGTCATCCAGGAGTAATCCATGGGCTTTGCATGCACTCCGATATGTAGGGTGAAGTATGCCATTGACGGTGCGAAGGTCAGTGAAGGATGTTGGTCCCCTGACAGTGAACAGAAGCATGCGTAAATAGAAGCACTCGGAATTATTAGGATGGACTGCATACACTCGGCTAATTACGTGCTGCTTTCTAACGCCCGAAAATGCTACCACAGGTACTCCTTTCTTTCTTCTTACAAATGTACCTTGCTGTTTGTTATACGTATAGTAAGAGGGAACGTCTTCATACAACAGTGTCTTAGCAAAATCATCTGTCTGACATAAGTTAAAGAATGCCATTAAGGTGGTGTTACGTGGATTTTCTACTATGTCATGAGCCGTTTCTGCAGTAAAGACAATTCTTTGAAAATTTTGTAGATGAACATCTAAATGCATTACTGGAGGATACCTTTCATGGATAGGAAATGAAAGAATTCGCCAAACTGCTTCTGAGCTGGATATGTACCTTCCGCTCTGATACTGGCACACTTCATCATTTTTGTCTTGCAAACCTAAGACTGCCTGATCGCTTCCTTTGTTGATGTACTTACAGATGTATTTGATGGACTTAACACTGCTACAGTATTCAACATTGATGTGTGTTTTGAATACCCTAGACAAAACAGGACAGTATGGCACTATCCATCTATTATCCACTTCCATATCCTGTCCATTTATCATAAGGCGTGCAGTGAAGCCACCCATAGAAGGAATCCTGCGCTTGTAGGATGGGTACCCATCGTTCCCTGTGACAGTTTCATTGACGAATGCTCGTGGGTATCGTTTTGAGCATCGTCCACCTTTCATACATGGTGAGCCTACGTTGAAAGATCCGCATGGTCCATGGACCATGTGACATTTAACTATGTTAAAAAGCTGTGGATCTTCATCAGGATCTGGAAATTCAGCACTAATAACCTTATCAATATCGACGGGTCGTATCTTGTCCTCAAGCCATAATAATATGTGGGCGTGAGGCAAGCCACGCTTTTGCCATTCAACAGAGTACATAAAACAAAGAGTTGGCCCAAATATTTGTTCTCTGGTTAGTAAGTCCATGAGAGATTTTAATTTCATGTGAAATACACGTGTAATAATGTCGTGACGATCATTCGCTGACTGACCATTATATACGGCATTACCAATTTCTTCCCATTTTGGATTAGTTGTAGCTGTAATAAAAAGATCTGGACATGAGTATTTTCGCACATAACAGAGTGCATCTTGAGATCGCTCGTGCATATATCGGGGTCCTCCAGTGAAAGTGGACGGTAAAATGACTAACCGTCCCAAATCTGCCATGTTACCCTCGTCCTTCCTCAGGGCGTCTTTAAGGTGAATGTAGCTCTCAGCCCTTAATTCCCTTTGGTGTGTTCTGATATAGACTAACCTTTCAGTCTCTATTTTAGCATACATGTCTACCCAGAACTGATTGGACAGTTGGCGGTAACAATGTAAGTAGTTTACCTCGCCTTGTCTTATCATTATACGATAAGAATAAAACTGAAGAGAAGATGTTTTCTTGAGAGGGGTCTTTAGTTCTCCGGTTCGTGGGTCTACGTGGTACAGTAGGAAGTGGTAGCCATCATCTCCACGAGGGAACATCAGGGGATATTGAAGAGCGTCGTATGATCGATGGGTTTCAGATATTCGTCTCAGGCCCTGGTCTCTTGTCCGAAGCACGATGTCTCGCTTATCACATTCGTGTCCAACCAATATGACAGCTATCTCGTTTGTTGTCGGCTGATTATAACAGCCTCTGTGCTCACCAGCAGGAACTCGGTCGGCGTGGATCACAATCTTGTGGGTGTCACCGTCCGGCATTGTCTCTAGAGTTGTCTTCAGTTCCTTGACATATGGGTTCACATCATGTAACATGCCCTGCAAATCATTAACTAAATGGGTTTTTAAATTTGGTATTATTGCTGTTCTTTGATCTACCTGTGCTTTGTGGTCTGCAATGAAATATATTTGAAGATATTTAGAATTTTCATTGTTTGCAGGGAGAAGTGAACCTATTAAGTGGTATACTTGTCCTTGAATTTTGAATGTTGGCATAAAATTTCCTTCCACTACTTTAGTAGCTCCGAAGCTTATCATTTGGAATGCGCTGTTGTAGGCTCGCACAAATTGAAGAAAATGGCGAGAGTCAGTATGCGTCCCATTTAACAGAGAAATAAGAAGTTCCGGTAGAGGAGTTAGATGATTTAATTTAATTTTTCCGGAAGAGCAGCACATTCCCTCTGGCTCTTGCTTCCATTTGAGAGCCCTACAGAAAGGGCACACTTTACTCAAAGACCCTATATGGGCTCTTGGATGGTAGTCGATAAGAGGGTTATAAGCAAATGCACTTCGCTGCTTTTCATGCCATGGAATCATATTAGGACACCTAGATTCAATTGACGTTGAATGTAATTCTCTAACATTGGCATGTCTCACTCTATCTTCATCTAACCGTCTGAGATATTCATCAGTGGTCTCTGATGAACGTCTTTCTGCTGCACGTAGTCTTTTCTCTTCCTGCTGGACATTTTGCATTTCGTTTAACGATGCGTAGGTACTTCGTCGTTGTGTTAACGCCTGAGAATATTCCTCCGCAGCTAGGTTTTCGCGTGTGAGGGAATGGTGCTCTCTGTCATGCTCCATTCGAGCCATCCGCTGATCCTCTGATTCTGTTTCTCTTAAACGCATCTGTCTAAATCTTTGCGATCTGAGTATTGCCTCGCGGTCTGAAGCAGTCTCAGAAGCCCTAGATGTGGACTGGCGTGCTCTCTGTGAGCGAAGCCTGGCCTCGCGCTCAGAAGCAGTCTCCGAATCACGGTCAGTGCTCTTCCTCAGTCTGTCTGCATTGAGTCTGGCTTCGCGGTCTGAAGCAGTCTCAGACGCCCTAGATGTGGATTGGCGTGTTCTCTGTGAGCTAAGCCTGGCCTCGCGCTCAGAAGCACTCTCCGAATCACGGTGAGTGCTCTTCCTCAGTCTGTCTGCACTGAGTCTGGCCTCGCGGTCTGAAGCACTCTCAGACGCCCTAGATGTGGACTGGCGTGTTCTCTGTGAGCTAAGCCTGGCCTCGCGCTCAGAAGCACTCTCCGAATCACGGTGAGTGCTCTTCCTCAGTCTGTCTGCACTGAGTCTGGCCTCGCGGTCTGAAGCACTCTCAGACGCCCTAGATGTGGACTGGCGTGTTCTCTGTGAGCTAAGCCTGGCCTCGCGCTCAGAAGCAGTCTCCGAATCACGGTGAGTGATCTTCCTCAGTCTGTCTGCATTGAGTCTGGCCTCGCGCTCAGAAGCACTCTCCGAATCACGGTGAGTGCTCTTCCTCAGTCTGTCTGCACTGAGTCTGGCCTCGCGGTCTGAAGCAGTCTCAGACGCCCTAGATGTGGACTGGCGTGCTCTCTGTGAGCTAAGCCTGGCCTCGCGCTCAGAAGCACTCTCCGAATCACGGTGAGTGCTCTTCCTCAGTCTGTCTGCATTGAGTCTGGCCTCGCGGTCTGAAGCAGTCTCGGAAGCCCTCAATATCTTAACTTTTTTAGCTTTTGATATGGACCGTCCAATGTTAATTCGCTTCCTAGCAGGCATGGTCAAAGGAACAGTCACAAAAGTGTCGAAACCCAATCAGTAACTCTGTAATGGGCAGCAAAGTGCATGTGGTGGTGATTATTTTCTGTTGGTGACGGTGGTGTTGGTGATTATTGTTTTAACAGGACGTACAACGGGGCAACTATCCTCTATTAACACTAATCAGAAGAAAACTGAAAGAGATCCGATACTTCGAAGAATGAAGTTATCGGCAAAATAAAGGGAAGGGCCGCAATGAGCTCGAAAATATCAAAAACAGAAACCCCTCCCAGAGCAGAAACTGGGAAGGCAGGAAGTACTAAGGGGTAATAGTCAACAAAATAGAGGTAGTTGTGATTATTGTTTCGAGAGGTAGTACAAATGCGCAACAATCTTCTGTTAACACTAATCAGAACGAAATATGAAGAGATGCGATACTTCGAAGAATGAAGATATCGGAAAAGGAAGATAAAGTCCACAAAGGGGTTAAAAATCGCAATCAGCAACAGAATTGAAATGGCCGTATTGGTGATTGTTTCAAAAGGAAGGACAACTCCTCAACAATCCTGCCTTATCACTAATCAGAACGAAATTGAAAGAGATCCGATACTTCGAAGAATGAAGATATCGGCAAAAGAAAGGGAAAGGCCGCAAAATGCTTCCAAATAACAACCACAAACCCCGCCCAGAAAAGAATTTCAGATGCAGTGGTTCCCAATGAAATTAGAGTATCCGAAAATTTCTAAAGTGGAAATAAATTAACGTACCGTCGCAACACTTCTGAAACAGGAAACAATATTTCAGATATTTTTAAACGCAATAACTGACATGAACACTCACATAGATATGTTAACAATCTCAGTTAGAAAGTAACAATGTAATACAGAGAAGAACTAAGCGCCACCAGTGTGAATACCATTAAGCAGTCAAGTTCCTTTTGCTCAGAGCAATATTGATTTCGGTTACGCTTATCGACATGGATGATATAGACTGCTGAAGCTGACCGAAGTAGCTGTTGCCTGTGACTCACGGGTGGCCCAGATTGGTTGCGCAGTAGTGTCGTAGGACAGGTATCCTAATTAGGATAAAACCTTCAATACTGGTATTTTGAAGGTTTATGATGAGCCGAAATTATTATGTTATTATATTTATGTTTCGTGTCCATGGACGTATAACGTGCGGACGTACGGCACACAGATTTCCAATATGGCGTCAAGGAACAGCACCATTAGATCTCTGATGTAAAACATGTATAAATTCTATGTAGATTGTTTTAGAGAGCGATTGTTTTCTTTTTTGTATTCCGAGAGAGGCACTGAATGTTTTCTTCTATCTGACAGGATAAGTTCGTAGCGATAATAAAGTTGCTTTTAGAATACGTAAAAGTGTTCTCGTGTGATATTTTTATTGCGTAAAATAGAAAATCGCATATAGAGAACGACAGTAGATGTTGGTTTTCCCCACAGGAGCACCGTAACTGTGTAGCACACAACCGCACGTGTATCTTATTTCTTTGTTTATAGCTGTCTCTCTTATAAAGGAAAGATTTCCATGTAACATCTGTACGTAATTTCTTTCCTTATATTGCTGTTGGTGTATATAGTGACCTACTGTATTTTGCGTAGCGTGTGCATCGTGGTTCGTTTCTGTGAACCGCCTGTTGCGTGGTGAAGGTGGGAGGGGGGGGGGGGGAATACATCCGGGTTATTCCCTGCCTGTCGTAACAGGTGACTGAAATCGCCCCAGGGGTCCTTAACTTGGCAGGGTGGGCTCGCGACCACGGACCCTTTTAGGTGCACTTACTTATGCCACGCTCCTCACTTTAGCTATATTATCCGAACTTCCGTGGTCTATTCTTGTTCTTTGCAGACTCCGACGGCATAAGAACATTCGAGGCCTCATTTCCACGCCCTTCGCGGATAACTTAATTTCGGAAGAGTCGGATTCCTCCATTTTTGTCACTGATTACTGTTAATATAGGATGGTTGCCCCGTTGTAGTTCCTCTTGAAACAAAAATCAGCACCATCACCACTCTCTTCTCTCATCCGACTTGTGTTCTTATGTTTGAGAGATCTCGGGAGTTGGCCCAATTTTAAGATCGTATCCCGTTCCTGAGGCCAACCGAATGTGGAGGATTGTATTGAACAATTACGCCTTTCTGCTGGGATTCAATCAATCAATCAATCAATCAATCGATCGATCAATCAATCAATCAATCAATCAACATACATACGGAGTAATTAAGGAAGAAAATAATAGTTAAGAAATCTGACATTAATGGAAAATAGATTATAATAACTGAGGAGAGCCGGATGACGACAAATATGTAAATACCAAGTGAATGTATTGCTCTTACTTATGCCCCTCAATAAATTATGCTGGTGTGAGTTATGGATATAAGAAAGCCGTAACAGAGGAGCAAATTAGGCGCAGGGATTCTTAGGTAAACATATAAGATGACTAATGGTGTTATTACTGAAGCTGTTCGAGAACGGTTATAGGCCTAACCTCCAACGATATTCCGCCATTATCCCGCAGAATGGCCGATTGACACCTCTCTTGTTATTCTACCGCCCCCACCCACAGGGGGACGTTGTCGGTCTGTCGGTCACTCAATGCAGAGCATGGTACCAGCAGAAAATTGTAAATTTCTCCGTCATGTGAAGAGTAAGGTAAATTATGAACATAACGAAAGTTGTTTATAATGAAGAGACGTTTCACGTACGGTAAACGAAGTTTACAGAAAATCAATAGTATAAGAGAAAAAGGAGGAAAACCATTCTGGTTTTCCTATAAACCCCCCATCTATTGTAATATTTTAAAATGATATGCACATAGAAACCTTCCCCGGGATGAGCATACTCTAAATATGAAGTTTGGTTGAGATCTATTTAGCCGTTTCGACGTGATGGCTTTCGTATAAACACCCCGTGTATTGAAAGATTTTAAAATGATATGCATATCGAAACCTTCCCCGGGATAAGTATACTGTAAATATGAAGTTTGGTTGAACAGACAAACAGACAGACAAACAGACAAACAGACAAACAGACAAACAAACAAACAGACACGAAACGTAAAAACCACCGATTCGGTCTTGAGTTGACCTAAAACGGATAAATATCTGAAAAATTGGCAAAACAAAAGAAATTACAGACAGCGGACCCCCTACAATTTTATTTATATAGATAATTTCGCTGCTGTAGAATCCTGGAGCTGACGTTGCCATGGTACGGTATTCTACATTGTATTCGAATATCGAAGTAAATAGTGTACATGCAGTAAATAAGATAGTTTTAAAATTGCATGTCTCTTAGCGTTATCCGAGAAAGAGCATGGGGAGGTCCCCGTACGTTTCCAATGTAAAGTGTTTGTTACGGATTTGTGATATAACGGCAGGCTCACTTGCCTACTGGCATTCACAATCAGGTTGGGAAGTTTACATTATAATTGCAGGCCCCATTGCCTACTATGCGGACAGAATCGATTTGGGGAGTTTTCGTTAAAATGGCAGCCCCCCTTTCCTACCTCCAGACAGATTACAGTTTTTATTATAATGGCAGGCAATTACCCTACTATCACTCGAAATTGAGTTGTGCAGTTATCATTATAATGACAGGCCCCTTTTCCTACTGCCAGCCAGCGTACTGCCAGTCACACCAAGTTGGTGAGTTTCCATCAAAATAGCAGGCCACTATGCCTAATGCCAGTCACATTTTAGATGAGTACATTTCTTTATAATGGCGGGCACCCTTGCCTACTGCCAAACACAATCGGGTAGGGGAGTTTTAAACAAAACTGCATGCTCACTTACCTTCTGCAAGTCAAATCGAGAAGGGAACTATTCATTACAATTGTAGGCCTTCCTTACTAATGACAGTTACACAGGAGTTGGAGAAGGAACCCTTTCCTACTGCCAGTCAAAGTCGGTGTGGGGAGTACTGATTACAATAGCAGACCGACCCTTTCTCGATCGCTAAATCGATATCAGTGAATATATATAGATCGACATACGAAAGTATATGCGTGTTTACAATATTGAAGACCTTCATTTACAGATTAACTGCTACTAAACGTACGTCATATCGACAAAGGATTATACCATAAGACACGCCGGATTTAGTGGCCTAAATGGCTGGTCCAATGATATGTCATCTATTCTTGGGTCAGATTTAGAAACGTGGAACAGGGTAAAGGTTTTGTAAGATCATCTCACATTACATTACTTTTCGGATAATAATGTGACAGCTACATACGTAGCATTTGGCTCACATATGGCTACTGAGTGGGCCAATTTTCGTGAAGAGTTTGATGATTCTGTATTTCATATAAGTAGTTGAAAGTATGAATAATGCATGTGAAAATTCCAAATTGACTTAACATCGATTAATAGAGAAAAATCAAACGTAAAAGGGATACAGATACGGCATAAAGTCATAAGACCAAGGTTGTAGATCATTCCAAATTGAACGGAGATTGTGCAATCCGTTACGTGATAGGAATTTCCGAAGGTCTGCACCATCATTAAAATTGCCTGCATATTTCGATATTCTTCGGGGATAAAAAATGAAAAATTTAATGATATAGGATTTTTCATTCGTTACAGGCTAAAACGTATAATTTTGTCAAATTTCAATTATCTTCTTATTCTTCTGGCAGATTATGCCACAATGTGGATTTTGGGCGAGGCGGGTAAAAATTAGGACTTTCAGGAAATCAAAAATTATGGAGATTGTTATTATTACCCCTTAAACGGAAAGCTGTACGAAAATTTCGCCAAAATAGTCAGTGTAGAGGTACACAGTCGTTACGATTTGATTTATATAGATAAGGAATCTGCTCCATGTAAAACACCTTTTGGGCTATGTCCGCTGGACTTAACCTGCAAAAGTGACCATTCATGATATCTCCCTTATTAATCCTCCTGACGAAAAAATGCACATGAAAAAAAAAGGTTTAGAGGTGGAATTCCATCAGGTTTGGTCGATTTCCAGTCAAGTTGGTCTTGTTCTGTATATATTGTGGAAGAGTAAAATCACCATTTCGGTTCCTTATAAACCGCCAGTCCATTCCGGAACATGAAATGTTATTTACGTTTAAAACCTACCTTTGGACAGGTGGATGCTAAATATAAATTTTGTTTCGAATGTCTTCAGTAGTTTTCAAGTTGTAAGGAATACGCTTTACACGCACCCGCTCGTGAGTTAAGTCCGATGGGACTTGTACAGAAAAACGGTCCTTTAATGATATCTCCCTTATTGATCCTCGTATCGAAATGATGCACATGAGAAAAAAAGGTTTAGACATTAATTTCTACCAAGGTAGGTAGACTTCCATAAACTTTTGTTGTGTATATTTTTTGGAAGTGCAAAATCACTGTTTCGGTTTCGTATAAACCCCCAGTTAGTTCAGGGATTTAGAAACAATATTTGCCCTGAAACCTATCAAGGACAGGTGTATTCTAAATACGAATCTTGGTGGAAATGCATCCAGTAGTTTCTAGCATTCACGTACATACGGCGTAATTAAGGAAGAAAATAATACAGTTAAGAATGTTGAAACTAATAGAAAATGGATTATAACTGAGGACAGCCGGATAACGACAAATAAATAAATGCCGTGAGTTATGGATATAATAAAGCGCTAACAGAGGAGAAATTTAGGTTCAGTGATTCTTAGGTAAACAAATATGAAGATGACTAATGGTGTTATTACTTAATCTATTCGAGGGCGGTTATAACCTCCAACGATATTCCGCCAATATCCCGCAGATGAGCCGATTGATGCCTCTCTTGCCATCTACCCAAGGAACAACCACGAATTTAAAAGCATGATGAGGAAAATGGCAATACGTTACTTCCCTACTGGCATGCAGTCAGAGACGTTGCCATGGTAACCTGTAGGTTCGTTGTCGGTCTGTCGGTCACTAAATGCAGAGCATGATACCAGCAGAAAATTGTAAATTTCTCCGTCATGTGAAGAGTAAGGTAAATTATGAACATAACGAAAGTTGTTTATAATGAAGAGACGTTTCACGTACGGTAAACGAAGTTTACAGAAAATCAATAGTATAAGAGAAAATAGAGGAAAACCACTGTGGTTTTCCTATAAACACCCCGTCTATTCAAAGATTTTAAAATTATATGCATATCGGAACCTTTCCTGGGATGAGTATACTCTAAATATGAAGTTTGGCTGAGATCTATCCAGCCGTTTCGACGTGATGGTGGGAAAACCACTCTGGTTTTCCTATAAACCCCCCGTCTATTCAAGGATTTTAAAATGATATGCATATCTAAACCTTCCCCGGGATTAGTATACTCTAAATACAATGTTTGGTTGAGATCCATCCAGCCGTTTCGACGTGATGGTGGAAAAACCATTCTGATTTTCCTATAAACCCCCCATATATTCAAATATTTTAAAATGATATGCATATGGAAAACTTCCCCGCGATGAGTATCCTCTAAATATGAAGTTTGGTTGAGATCTATCCAGCCGTTTCGACGTGATGGTGGAAAAACCATTCTGGTTTTCCTATAAACCCCCTGTCTATTCAAGGATTTTAAAATGATATGCATATCAAAACCTTCTCCGGGATGAGTATACCCTAAATATGAAGTTTGGTTGAGATCTATCCAGCCGTTTCGACGTGATGGTGGAACAGACAAACAGAAAGACAAACAGAAACAATTTTATTTATATAGATTTTTACACTCGTTCTTCACCCCCTTTCCATCCCCGCCCAAAGGAGTCCTATGAGTGCCTTACACAACAGTATATTTTTTTCCCAGATATTAAGTCTTATTTGTACCTATTTTGGTTGACAGCTATGCCCAAACGTACATGCATAATCTCACTGCTCTAGAATCCTGGAGCTGACGTTGCCATGGTTACGGCAGTTCATTTCTTTATCCGATTCCTAGAGCAGGGGTAGTGTGGTGCCAATATCTCCGTAACGGTTGGTTTTAGGGCCTTAAAACATGGTTTTCGGGCCCGTAGGGCTTACCGAGTTTTGTTCTTTGCGTCAAGAGGATTAAATTGAGCTTTGTCTCGTCCTTATACGACAAATTCGATATTTTGCCTATAATAGTATAAGAGAAAATGGAGGAAAACCGTTTTTCCTATAAAACCCCCGTCTTTTCAAAGATTTTAAAATGATATGCATATCGAAACCTTCCCCGGGGTCAGTATACTCTAAATATGAAGTTTGGTTGAGATCTATCCAGCCGTTTCGACGTGATGGTGGAACAGACAAACAGACAGACAAACAGACAAACAGAAACAATTTTATTTATATAGATTGTTTGCCTGTGAGATTCAGGCCTAGAATTTTTCTTATGATATTTTCCTCTCTTTTGTGTATTGTTTCGTCTTCAAAATTAGTGTACCTAGCGATTTGGCTACGCGGTTTGGGTCACGTAGTTGTAAACATGCATTCAAGACATGGTAGGTTCGAACTCTTGTCTGTATTGGTGCGACGTAAAACCGATCCAAAAGATATGTTAATGTTTCCAGTTCTTAGAAACATTCTGGTTTAATAACCGTATTGTAGTGACCTAGTTTTGTGTGTTTGGAAATGCACTTTTGTGCATGAGTCGGAATGCTGTTTCCATTTTTGACATCTACTTCGTGCCTTTTGTTTCCATTGCCTTTTCGTGAATTGTTTTCCCGAGGTACAGTATTTAATTGTAGGGCTCGTATGATTTTGTAGTATTTTGTTTCCAGGGCCTTTGGGGCTTTCTTGCTTCTTTGTTGCAGGTACTGTATTATGTTCTTTCGAAAGATTCCTGGAGACCGACTTTCTGCCTTGTATCTCCTAGGACTGCGATCTGTTTTTTTGGCTGTCCCAAGTTAAGATTGCTAGATCGTCTGCAAATGTTAGGCAACTTAGCTCCAATATCCTTCTACCTAATGTGTTTGGTTCATTAATGTTAAGGAATAATTTTCCTTCGCATTGTTCTTGCAATACCTTCTCGAGTCTATTACCGACATTATTACACATTCGTTTAGCCCCCTAAGGAGCACGTGGAACCATTAAATAGTACTGGTATTCTTCATCTTGTTCTTCTTATCTTCGCAAAACTTCCTCATCCTTTCTCTATGGGCCTGCCGTCTTTCTTGTGTCCACGAATTTTTGAGTTTCAAGCTTTTCTCAGATGGATTCTTGGGTGCAAATTTATGGGTGTTGATCTTTTGTCCGTATGTGTTCCTTGTGGTTGCCATTCGATCAACGTCGACTTCTGCGAGGTCCTTTTGTGTATTCACTAGCCAGCGAACTTTGGTTTGTCGGTTTCCATCGATAATAAGAAATATTTTCTCAGTCAGTCGTGAGTCATCCATTCGTGCTAAATGTCACTAAATTTCATACGCCGTTTGCGTGCGGCTGAAGTGAATCGCTCAGTTAAAGCATAGAGTTCTTCCGAGCTTTTTCGCATCCATATACCCTCTTGAAACATGGGCCCGAATATCTTCCTCAGTATATGTCGTTCAATTTTCTCAGTGTCCTTTATGTTAATGGTGAGTGATGATGTTCCTGTTGGGTGGAGTTTCTCAGGGAGGACAACAGTGTGGTAGTATCGGAGTTTGGCTTTTGTGGATATTGATTTCTTATTGTAGAAGTTCCAGGCGACTAGGTATGCTTTACTCAGTTTTTGGCTGCTTTTTCATCGCCTGAATTGCCAATAATTTTACCCAAGTATTGGAATTATTTGACTTGTAAAATGTTGCCATATTTGGCCGCTAGTGATGTTAGGGGTGTGCACTTGGAGTCCATGTATTGCGTTTCTTCATAGGAGATGTGGAGACCAGTTTTGATTGCAGTCTTGTGAAGCTTCTCGATGGCATGCCTGGCTTCTTCGGGAGTCCGGGTAATTATTGCTAGATCGTCAGCGAAGGCAAGGTATTTAATGTTAATCCGTTTACATTTCGTTCCCATGTTTATTCCGGGTACTTCTTTCTCCCATGTTTTAATGACCTTATCCAGTACTAGGTTGAACAAAAGTGGAGACAATCCATCACCTTGTCTAAAGTCTGTTTTTATTTCAAAGGGTGCAGAGATTTCACCCATGAACTTCACCTTAGAGGCTGTATCTGTTAAGGTTTGTTGGATTTACGTGATTGTTTTGTTATCAACACCGTATTCTCGAAGAACACTGAACACGATACCACGGTCTATTGAGTCGTATATTTTTTTTAATCTACGAAAGTGACCACTATACGGTTTGACTGGCGGTGTTGGAGTATCATCTTAAGGTTCCAGATCTGTTCCACGCACAATCGATGTGGACGGAAGCCCGCCTGGTATTCGCCGATCTTATCTTCTGTCTGTTGTTCCAATCTGGTAAGCAGAGCACGTGAAAGAATTTTGTATGCTATTGGCAGAAGAGGAATACCTCGGTAGTTGTTTGGATCCATCTTGTCACCTTTCTTATGCAGTGGATGGATCAGGGCAGTTTTCCAATCTACAGGTATGACTCCACTTTCCCATATGTTCGCAATGATGAATTGTAATTGGTCGATCATTTGACCCCCCCCCCCCCTAATCTTCAGAATATCGGCGATTACACCATCTTCTCCTGGTGCTTTATTTTTGAGATGAAATATGATGCTCCTTACCTCCTCACGAGTCAGTGGAAGTGAATCTGGGTTTGGAGTAGGTATGTGGAATTGGAATTTCTAAGTAGGTGGTTCGCAGTTGTGTAACTTTTTGAAGTGTTCTTTCAGAATGTCACAGTTAGCATTTGTGTTGGTCTCGAGAGATCCGTCAGGGCGCCGAAAACAAAGAGTGGGTGGCTTGTAGCTGGTCAGCTCTTCGCGAAGATGTTTGTAGAAATGTCTTGTGTTATTCCGTTTGAATTCATTATCGATCTCCTCTAATCTTCCGTTATGGTATGCATGTTTAATTCGTCTGAGTCTTTTGGACGTTTTCTTCTGAGTTTCTGAAAAGATCTGCTAATTCTCTAGTGTTTGATGACTGTGCCAATTCTTCCAGGCTCACATACGTGTTTCCAGTGCTCTGTCACAATCCGAAGTCCACTATCTATGTTTCCGTTTACGAGGTGGTTGTCCAAGTTTCCCAGATGATTCTCGGATAGTCTCAAGAAGTGCATTCCATGTTTTTGCATTTGCCCGCAATGACTATGCAAACTCATATGCATGTTCTTGCAGATAATCTGGGTCAATGCGTGGGATTGTAGGTTTTTGGTATTTCCTTTGATTGGGTCTGAAACGGAGTTTGATTTGTGAGAGGTGTTGGTCTGACCCTACATAACCTTGGCGTACCCTGACGTTCATAATTTCTGGGAAAAACTTTCTGGTAATTGCTACATGGTCGATCTGGTATTACCCGTATTATTATTATTATTATTATTATTATTATTATTATTATTATTATTATTATTATTATTATTATTATTATTATTATTATTACCGGGTTTTTGTGGATCGCAGAGAGGTGGTAGAAGGTGCGGGCTTGAATGGTTCTATCTACGATACCAAAATTCACATAAACTTTTAGAATCTCAAAATTCAACAAAGTCTTCACTTAGTCAAGTAAATCCAATGTATCAGATACAATGACAATTTACATACCAGAATAGAAGACCCCAGAATAGGGAATTGAAGACACTTGGACTTCAAGCTCCTAATTTACAATTACAATGCCACCACATAGATAAGGAGAAAAATCTCCCAAGACAGAGCACCTTGCTCCAACTAATACACATTTACAGCCTTCCAGAGGCACCCCTCAATATTACAGTAGCATTAGCAATTACAGATAAGAGCTTACATGCTCTCCAACTTTAACCAAGGAGACTGTGCTCCCAATTTCTTACAGCCCACTTAAGGCAACATTACACCAAAAATCTTACAAATTTCTGGCCTCTCTAGACCCAATTTTCAATTTACAATTTGCACACAGGGGTATATTACCCAAACTACTGGGCCTTCGTGGAAAAAGAAAAACAGGTTAAATTACTGGCCCGAACACAAAATGTGTGGAAGCGTACACTTGCGCTCCTTGAGGCCTCGGTTTAAAACCCTACTTGGGCTTGTGGCCCGATGATGCAGAAGCTAATCCCACACTACGGAGGTGACTAGAAGAACAAGTTACTTGGTAATTTACAGGAGAAAAATGGTACAAAATCGTAGTCACCTCAAGATAAATTGAAGGGGAACTCGAGAGGGTAAAGCACTCCCTATCCCCGATTTACAGTTAAAGACTTTATGAAATTTTACATTAGCCGAAAGAATATTTACATTTTAGAAAACAGGTGGTTACATGGTTAGAAATTAGAACTTCCCCTCGTGTAAGTCTCAGTAAGACGACGATCAATAAGACAAGGTAGCTAGAAAAGCCTCAGCTTATACACCCGAAAGGACGGTTCGAGAGGGTTCTGGACTAAACCCGGACACACCCTCTCAATTTTATTGGTTAAGCCAGAAACCTACAAGAAGCCAGAGATTGGATGAAAAATAATTACAGAAAATTGTTATTGGCCAGATTCAATTGCTGGCGGGATGAGAAGAAAATCTTGCAAACCTTGAAATATCAAAATTAATGAACATTAATTTAGTTGAGAAAACATAAGAACACAAAACTTCTTTAAATCTTTAATTCTTTTCCCGTGTACCAAAGTGTATTACCTCAGGTTCTTTTGTAATGACATCTATGGAGAAAAGTTCAAACTTCTTGATGTAAACCAAAACAAAACAAATAAATACAGACAGTTTAGGCAACTTCAAAATAACACAATGCTCAATTATGCAATGGTGACATCTTTTGGTCAATGTCCCAACTTCATGCATTAGTTGTTTCACGTTGTGTTAGATAGATAGAGTTCCTTAAGGCGCTTCTTTTAAATGTGCGGAGTTGAGGTGTGCCTCCCGGTACAATTATTATTACTTGCAATAAAAATACCACTTAAGGAAGAGTTTTCGACATTTACAACGTTATTCGGAACTAGGAAACAGAATTCATCTCTCGAGTGCTAAGAAGATTATGGATATAAGGTTTTTTGTCATTCCTGTCATGAGCGAATACTGACACATGTAGGTTGCTTCAGGAATACGCCAGCTCAGTCTTCGGTTTATCGCTACAATCAATCACGTCAGGTATACTGAGCTGGTACCGTCACAGAGTGTGTATAATGTTACGACTTTCATTGCTATTAGGAGGCTCATAAATCTTCCAAGAGGAGAAAATCTTTCGTCAGAGATTAATGATTACCCTACACTCGCCACCTATCGGCAGGTCCTGTCGTGATCGGCGAATACCTCTTCCTTGCTGGAGATAATTGGCAAGATGAGTATCGAAAAGAAAGGGGAAAATAGTATTTATTTCTTCAATGGCATATCGTGGCCAACAACCCAGAGTGTTTACAAGGGGACTGGACCCATGGGAAAATAGAACCACTGTGAAACTTTGTCAGTGTACCACTCATGTATTGAAATGAAATGGCGTATGGCTTTTAGTGCCGGGAGTGTCCGAGGACAAGTTCGGTTTGCCAGATGCAAGTCTTTTGATTTGACTCCCGTAGGCGACCTGAGCCTCGTGATTAGGATGAAATGATGATGGAGACAACACTCCCATCCCCCGTGTCAGCAATATTAACCAATTAAGGTTAAAATTCCCAACCCCGACGGGAATCGAACCCGGGACCCCTGTGTGCAAAGGCCAGCACGCTAACCACTTAACCATGGAACCGCGACACTCATGTAATGAAACGAACACTTGTGTATTGTTGTGTTTTGGAGTGTTTCTGAACTAGAGTTACGAAGCTCGATAGGTGCAGTCGCTTAAGTGCGGCTACTATCCAGTATTCGGGAGATAGTAGGTTCGAACCCCAATGTCGGCAGCCCTGAAAATGGTTTCCCGTGGTTTCCCACTTTCACACCAGGCAAATGCTGGGGCTGTACCTTAATTAAGGCCACGGCCGCTTCTTTCCCATTCCTGGCCCTTTCCCGTCCCATCGTCGTCATAAGACCTATCTGTGTCGGTGCGACGTAAAGCAACTAGCCAAAAAAAAAAAAAAGAACTAGAGTTATGAGGCTTCAAAGATTGCAGTATTCGTTTATGAACGTCCGATATTATTATGCATACACGATAGATTATTTATTTATTTATTTATTTATTTATTTATTTATTTATTTATTTATTTATTTATTTATTTATTTATTTATTTATGTATTTATTTATTTATTTATTGACTTGTTTTACATGGCGTGGCTCAGGCTATGAAGCCTGCTGTTATGCCAAACCATCTTATATGCGCTACATTGTAAAAACTACAGAGTATTATGGGTTAGAAATGGGCCTGCCGTATACTTAAACGTAGTTTCGGAACATATTTTAATGAAGTTCAATACACTCTGGTGATTTAAGCAATAACTGATGACTTCATCTATTCTGATTAGAAGATATTTTATTCAGTGAGAGATAATCCGTCCTACCATGTGGTTGTTTATGCTGTGTGGAAGTGAGGATGTGAAGTTTCCTTCTTCCACCCTTGTAAGAATTTCATTACTGCTTAACCCATTGTGTTTCTTCATGCATTACCTTAAGGTGGAAAAGACAATGGAACCATGTTATTACGTTATGTAGCCCACATTATATGTTTTATATATATATATATACTGTATACAGAATGTCCCACACCTTTGGGTCAAATTGAAACAGGTGACAGTGGGTCCACTTTCGATTATATTGAGATAGCGGACCAATGTTCGGAAATGCATACTTATTGTGGTATGGACATACACAGCGTAGCTCATAGTAATTTTTCAAAGTGACGACCGCCCGTCTCAATGCATGTATTGCAACGGCGCAAGCAGTTCTGCCGCACTCTCGCAAAGATCCCGGGTGTCTGTTGTCCACTGGAACAGGCAAGGGTAATAAACAGCGTACACCCGTGATCATCAAACGGACGTACTGTACACAACTTAGCTCATAGCACGTATGTCATGTGACGACCGCATGCATCGCACCGGCGCATTAACCTGTGCCGCACGCACACAATCCCCGGTGTCAGTTGTCCATTGTATCAGACAGCTTATGATCTGTCCAAGCGGCCTGTCTCCTAGTACGTTGTTGTTATATGGTGTACGCATTTCCATAATAATAATAATAATAATAATAATAATAATAATAATAATAATAATAATAATAATGCTATTTGTTTTACGTCCCACTAACTACTCTTTTACGGTTTTCGGAGACGCGGAGGTGCCGGAATTTAGTCCCGCAGGAGTTCTTTTACGTGCCAGTAAATCTACCGACACGAGGCTGGCGTATTTGAGCACCTTCAAATACCACCGGACTGAGTCAGGACCGAACCTGCCACGTTGGGGTCAGAAGGCCAGCGCCTCAATCGTCTGAGCCACTCAGCCCGGTACGCATTTCCAACTATTGGCTCTCTATCTCAATATAATCGATTGTGGACCCACTATCATCTGTTTCAATTTGACCCAAAAGGTTTCAGACACACCGTAAATATATTTATGACGCATGCCTGTAACAGAGTTGCACTCTAATTGCAACAGATATTCATCATCATCATCATCATCTGTTTACCCTCCAGGTTCGCCTTTTCCCTCGGACTCAGCGAGGGATCCCACCTCTACCGCCTCAAGGGCAGTGTCCTGGAGCTTCAGACTCTGGTCGGGGGATACAACTGGGGAGAATGACCAGTACCTCGCCCAGGCGGCCTCATCTGCTATGCTGAACAGGGGCCTTGTGGAGGGATGGGAAGATTGGAAGGGATAGACAAGGAACAGGGAAGGAAGCGGCCGTGACCTTAAGTTAGGTACCATCCCGGCATTCGCCTGGAGGAGAAGTGGGAAACCACGTAAAACCACTTCGAGGATGGCTGAGGTGGGAATCGAACCCACCTCTACTCAGTTGACCTCCCGAGGCTGAGTGGACCCCGTTCCAGCCCTCGTACCACTTTTCAAATTTTCGTGGCAGAGCCGGGAATCGAACCCGGACCTCCGGGGGTGGCAGCTAATCACGCTAACCACTACACCACAGAGGTGGACGCAATAGATATTACAAAATATATTATACGAGATAGGTAATGAAAATTAGAAAAAATACAAACAATTATTAACAGCTTCTTCTTAAATTTTACATATACGGATCAGGATCAGATTCTATTTACGTTACAATTACTGGCTACTGTTTCTGTAAGTGACAAAGATAAGCTTTCTTCTTACAATTCCCTCTCGTTAATCGTTTTCCCGGGAGTCCGACTCGTTGGCTGAATGGTCAGCGTACTAGCCTTCGGTTCAGAGGGTCCCAGATTAGATTCCCGGCCGAGTCGGGGATTTTGATTGCTTCTGATTAATTCTTCTGGCTCGGGGACTGGAGGTAATTGTCCGTACCAACACTCTCCTAATCATATTCAGACAACACACTACACTACCAACCACCACAGAAACACGCAATAGTGATTACATCCCTCCATATAGGGCTGGCGTCAGGAAGGGCATCCGGCCGTAAAAAGGGCCAAATCCACATGCGCGACGCAGTTCGCACCAGCGACCCCACAGATGTGGCAAAAAGCGATAGGAAAATAAGAAAAAAAGAAGAATTGATTTCCCGGGTTATTTTTTCTTCACCATCAGGATTATGGATTGACAACCCTGAATACAACAGGATATTCAGCACTCCGTTATCGCAATGAATATGTGTCGTAAAGTAACTAAATATAGAAGAGCACTATTATCCAAACAAAACTTAACTTTCTTCAGGCATCCTAGATAGAACTGGGTCGCTGGAAACATTCTTACTTATTTTGGGTTTTACCCGGATACGCTTCCTGACGTCGTGTATTTTTTTTTTAATTTTTTTTAGGTGAAACTTGAAACCCGGGATTTGCTGGAATGTGAAATTCGATTGTCAGGGAGCAAAGTAATCACTAAGCCACTGCGCTGATCACGGTCTCAGGGAATGGGGAAAAAAGAAAAAAATGAAAAAAGAAATGGCGTGTGGCTTTTAGTGCCGGGAAATCCCAGGACGGGTTCGGCTCGCCAGGTGCAGGGTCTTTTGATTTGACACCCGTAGGCGACCTGCGCGTCGTGATGTGTATGAAATGATGATTAAGACAACATATTATACACCCAGCCCCTGTGCCAGGGAAATTAACCAATGATGGTTAAAATTCATGACCCTGTCGGGAATCGAACCCGGGACCCCTGTGACCAAAGACCAGCACGCTAACCATTTAGCCATGGAGCCGGATGAGAAAAAAGAAAGAAAGATGTGTGTGTGTGTGTGTGTGTGTGTGTGAGAGAGAGAGAGAGAGAGAGAGAGAGAGAGAGAGAGAGAGAGAGGGACAGAGATTATGACTGCGTTTTGTAAATGTATCCTCCTCACTATAAACGACAAGACATTATTTTGTGTCTGCTGAGTTGATGACTTAATATGCGTTCTCCAGTTCTGTGCGGCAAAGGTGCTCTTAGTCACCTGTCATTATGTCGTCGGCAGAGCACAAAATTACAAGATTAAAATACGATCATATGGGTGAGTGATAACAGCAGGGAACAGATTTGGTCATTATAAAAGGTACTACAAAAAGTGTGATATCTTGTTGGAAGAGTCGGATTGAGCGATGAAGATTATCTTGACGAAACTTTACAACCAATTGGAAGTGTCTAAGTTGGAATTCCCAAATGAAAATAAAATGCCCCTTAAATTTTCTGCACTTACAAATGGGAATAAAAATCTTTCAATTGGGAACATGCATCATTTTCAAAAATATTTTTTTTGAAAAGTACACCAATGAAATAGTACGTAAACGTATTACATTGTGGTATGTTGCCTTGTTTTCTACCATTAAAAAAATATTTAATAGTGCCTTTCCGCAAGGCGAGTGAAACGGCCTCTGACGTAAGCGGCGCGCTGTGACGTCACGATCCAGTACCGCATGGAGCTCTACCAGCCGTTGTGCATCAGCCGTTGCTAAAAGCCGATTGTTTATTATTCATGATCGCGAATAACTTCGAAATGACAGAAGAAAGGTTCAAAACAGCACAGTCAGACAATCTACCATGTGTAGATGTCATCATTCTTGAAATGTGTGACTTTTGTGGCCGCAGAAATTCGCGGATAACAAGCAAGTTTGTAAGTGGCGTCTTTTATATACGTGCAATGTACTGTAACCCATAGTATTAGGATAACAACGAACCTGGATAGATATCACATCACTTTCAACATTTCCTTCTAGACTGATTCCCCTATTAAAGAATAACATTACATTTTCGGGCTTTCAGCATTAGTAAAGTAAGAAATCGGATTTCAGCACTAACATAAACATATAGGTAGCATTATAGTACTAGTCCGCTTCTGTGGTGTAGTGGTTAATGTGTGCCACTCCCGGAGGCCCGGTTTCGATTCCCGGCTCTGCCATGAAAGTTGAAAACAAATAGTACGAGGGCTGGAACGGGGTCTACTCAGCCTCGGGAGGTCAACTGAGTAGAAGGGTTTCGAATCCCACCTCAGCCATCCTCGAAGTGGTTTTTCGTATTTTTCTACTTCTCCTCCAGGCACCTAAGGCCACGGCCGTTTCCTTCCCTCTTCCTTGTCTATCCCTTCCGATCCTCCCATCCTCCAACAAGGCCCCTGTTGAGCATAACAGGTGAGGCCGCCTGGGCGAGGTAATGGCCCTCCTCACCAGTTTCATCACCATACTCAAAGTCTCACGTTCCAGGACACTGCCCTTGAAGTGGTAGAGGTGAAATCCCTCGCTGAGTCGGAGAGAAAACCAACCCTGAAGGATAAACTGATTAAAAAGAAAGAAAGAAGGAAAGAAAGAAAGATCATAGTACTATAGGGCTATAATCTATCATTCCCCAAAAAATATCTATTTATGGTTGGGACAACTGGCCTACCCACTTCCGGGGCCCATGAAAGAGAATTAAATATCTTTGTGGAGGTAAAAAGTTAAACATGATAAAGATAAATATGACTTCATCTAGTTTTCACAAGTCGGGCTGAGTGGTTCAGACTGTTGAGGTGCTGGCCTTCTGACCCCAACTTGGCAGGTTCGATCCTGGTTCAGTCCGGTGGTAGTTGAAGGTGCTCAAATACGTCAGCCTCGTGTCGGTAGATTTACTGGCACGTAAAATAACTCCTGCAGGACTAAATTCCTGCACATCGGCGTCTCCGAAAATCGTAGAAGTAGTTAGCGGGGCGTGAAGCCAGTAACATTAATTACATTTGGCTTTTAACAAGCTGAGCATATCAGGAAAGAAAAGTGTCCTGGTGACATTTTAGTCGCTCAATACAGGAATGACTTTGGGTGCTGTGACTTTTACTTTTTTTTTTCTGTTTGCTTTACGTCACACCGTCACGTATAGGTCTTATGGCAACGATGGGACAGGAAAGGCCTAGGAATGGGAACAAAGCGGCCGAGGCCTTAGGTACAGCCTCAGCATTTGCCTGGTGTGAAAATGGGAAACCACGGAAAACCATCTTCAGGGCTGCCGGCAGTGGGGTTCAAAACCCACTATCTCCCGGATGCGAGCTCACAGCTGCGCGCTCCTAACCGCACGGCCAACTCGCGCGGTACTTTTACCCTTCGGTTTATTGACTTGGCTTGTATAACCTAAAACTTAGGCTAAGTTGGATAACAGTTTAAACACCTACATCACTATTTTCACCTGTGTGCAATTATGTTATTTATTTCATTAATATTATGATAATTATTATAATTGAGCATTGTTAACTTATAAGACCCCAACAGACAAGCATTGGTTTTGTGTAGAGTTATACATTTGTTAAATTCACGTTGTTTCCTTTCATGGTGTACACGCCTATTCTTTGTTACATTATAGAGTAGCCTATTTAGATATAGCCTAAATTTCTTTACCAATTAAGCTCTTCAATAAAGACATACATAACTGTCCCATGCCAAGATATATTGGTAGAATTAGAGCTGTCAAAATGGTTCATAACCCCTTTGATTTATTATCTTGACATGGATCACACAAAACATAGGTTAGGTTTGGAGAATACTTTAATAATCAGCATTATTTAATGCACTGTTTATTACTTTTTTTTTGCTACGGGCTTTACGTCGCACCGACACAGATAGGTCTTATGGCGACGATGGGATAGGAAAGGCCTAGAAGTTGGAAGGAAGCGGCCGTGGCCTTAATTAAGGTACAGCCCCAGCATTTGCCTGGCGTGAAAATGGGAAACCACGGAAAACCATCTTCAGGGCTGCCGATAGTGGGATTCGAACCTACTATCTCCCGGATGCAAGCTCACAGCCGCGCGCCTCTACACGCACGGCCAACTCGCCCGGTGTTTATTACTTTCATATTCCAAGATGTAATTGAAGCATTTAAATAAAGCATCATACATTAAAATTTAAAGTTTTACCACTAGAACAGCTAACATGGAAAAGTGATTTGAAAATTCAAACAAATTCATCTTACGTTAAAATCTTCAAAAAAATAAACTGTAGACTTTTCCGATATATCACCAGCATTTCTCCAGCTCGCCAAAATCCATTTCTCCCTAGTTTTAGCGTCTTTCGAACGTTTATAAACAATTTGTTTGGTATGGTATGCGATGTGCTATTGCACATCGGAACTCTACACCATTTATAAGTTTTCTGCCTCACTGTCTGCGCAGGATTCATTTTAAGTCTAAAATATACCACTCAGATTATTATCCAATGTATAGACCTCGAATTTAACCATACTAGACACTAACGTAAAGTAGAAATACGCGAAGTGTATCGTGCTTCTCACAGCGCACTATGTGTTATTTCGTCTGCTAATTCAGTCAACCTGTACGATGACGTCAGGCCAATGAGATCGCGTACTTGCGTGACGTGACATTTTCGTAGATTTTTATCATGTTTGGAGTTATTATTTGTACATTCTGATGACATTTTTGAATTCAGCATGCAATTTTGAATCAGATTAGCATATTTTTAATTAAAACCTCGGATCATGCATGTTCCCTATTCGTAAAAATATTACAATTCTTATTAAACTTCTCCTGGTGATAAATACAAACCCGCAATGTGTTTGATTTATATACAGTAGAATACACATACACATATATTGCCAAGAAATGCACTGATTCCGAGTCCTAAGATTTTATTCAAATTTGGGTCACGTTGATTTTCGGTGACTATCATGAATGTATTTTTATCGTATCTGGTACCTGTTGCGTATGCCTTTCGTTTAATGTTGAAAATGAAAACCTACAACCTGTTTTCCAGTCATTTGACCGGGTCAGGGATGTAATGAATGAAAGATATATAGGCTGTTATTACAATGGGGTCGCCACTCCCAAGGTGATTTATTAACGAGTGATAAATGCTATGAAATGATAATGGAGAGTGTTGCTGGAATGAAAGATGACAGGGAAAACCGGAGTACCCGCAGAAAAACCTGTCCCGCCTCCGCTTTGTCCAGCACAAATCTCACATGGAGTGACCGGGATTTGAACCACGGTATCCAGAAGTGAGAGGCCGACGCGCTGCCGTCTGAGCCACGGAGGCTCCTCGTTTAATGTTAATGTGACAAATTATTCCAACCTTACAAATACCTCAATGTTCGTTTTCATTTGTAGTCATTCAAGTTGTACTTCCTTTTAAAACAAAGTTATAGAATCCGTTGTTCATTACATGATCAGATACTAAACAGAATTCAAACTATTGTCTGCATATTGGGTTGTTCGTGAAAGTTCTGAGACCTTGCTGAATATTGTCATTGGTACCCAGAGTCACCGTTTCGGGTTCAAATATATATACACACACACACGCACACGCACACGCACACACACACACACACACACACACACACACACACACAAGGAATTTCACTGTAAGAGCTTCCCTCTTTCTTAACTCAAATTTTCTCTTCAATGATACGTTTCGCAGCAAAATAATAATAATAATAATAATAATAATAATAATAATAATAATAATAATAATAATAATAATAATAATAATAATAATAATAATAATAATAATTGTACCGGGAGGTACACCTCAACCTCGCACATTTAAAAAAAGCGCGTTAAAGAACTCTCTGTCAAACAAAAGGTGAAACAACTAATGCATGAAGTTGTGACATTGACCAGAAGAGGTCACCATTGAATTATTGAGTAATGTGTTATTCTGAAGTTACCTAAACTGATTGGATTTATTTGTTTTGTTTTGGTTTACGTCAAGAAGTTTGAACTTTTCTCCATAGATGCCATTACAAAAAACTGAGGTAATGCACTCTGGTGCAAGGTAGAAGAATTAGTGATTTAAAGAAGTTTTGTGTTTATAGGTTTTCACAACTAAACTAACATGAATTTAATTTTATATTTCAAGGTTTGCAAAACTTCCTTCTCATTCCGCCAGCTTTTGAATCCGGCCAATCACAAATTTTCTGTAATTATTTTTCAGCCAATAATAGGCTTCTTGTACCTTTTTATTCGGCCAATAAAAATGAGAGGGTGGGTCCGGATTTAGTTCAGAACCTTCTCGACCCATCCCCTCGGGTATATAAACTGTGGCTTTTTCCGGCTACCTTGTCTTATTGATCGTCGTCTTACTGAGTGTGTGTGTTAAAACAGGAGGCGGGACGTCTCTTTCTGCGCCAGGCAGTTCACCATCCCAGGTAATGGCCACCAGTTTTATATTTCTGTAGCTACCTCCGCAGACTTACACGAGGGGAAGGTTCTAATTTCTAACTATGTAACCACCTGTTTTCTAAAATGTAAACCTTTTTTCGGCTAATGTATAATTTCATAAAGACTTAAATTGTAAATCGAGGATAGAGAGTGCGTTACCTTCTCGAGTTCCCCTTCAATTTATCTTGAGGTGACTACGATTTGGTAACTGTTTCTCTTTTCTATAAAGCATTAAATTAACCTTCATTCCAGTCACCTCAGTAGCTTGGGATTAGCCTCTGCATCATCGGGCCGCGAGCCCTATTAGGGTTTTATACTTAATTTTCTAGGAGCGCAAGTGTACGCCTCCATACATTTTGTGTTAGGGCCAGTAATTTAACCTGTTCTTCTTTCCACGAAGGCTTAGTAGTTTGGGTAATAGATACCCCTGTGTAAAAGTTGTAAATTGTAGGTTGTGCCTAGAGAGGCCAGAGTAAAGTTTTTGTAAAGTTGCCTTGAGTAAGCTATAAGAGTTTGGGAGCTCAGACTCCTTGTATGAATTTGTAGAGCATGTAAGCTCTTTTCTGAGATTTGTGTAATATTGAGTGGGGCCTTTTGGAAGGCCGTATTTGTAACCTTTGGAGCAAAGTGCTCTTGAATTGGGAGATTTCTCTCCTCGTCTAACTAAACGCAAGATTTGTGATGTTAAATTGTAAATTTGGAGCTGGAAGCTCAGCACTTCTAATTTCCAAACTGCTTTTTGTACCTGTAACCTTGTTATTTCACTAAGTGAAAAGTTTGTTAAGTTTGTGATTTGAAAAGAAATACAACCTTTATTTACAGTTTTAAGTTAATCTTTGATATAGTAGATATATCCATTCAGCCCGCACATTCTTTCACCTCTCTGCGATCCACAAAAACACGGTAATAATAATAATAATAATAATAATAATAATAATAATAATAATAATAATAATAATGTCTGGCTCCTTTGCTAAATGGTCAGCGTAGTAGCTTTCGGGTCAGAAGGGCCCGAGTTCAATTACCAGTCGGACCAGGGATTTTAATCTTAAATGATTAATTCTGTTGGCTCGAGGACTGGGTGTTTGTGCTCTTCCCAACATCCTGGCAACTCACACACAACACTATCTTCCACCACAATAACACGCAGTTTCCCATACACGGCAAATGTCGCCTACCCTCATCGGAGTGTCTGCCTTAAAAAGGGCTCAACCAGGCTAACAATAGCCACGAGAAATTATTATTATTATTATTATTATTATTATTATTATTATTATTAATCTATACTATCTTTACTATAGTTGATATTATATTGATATTACAGTTTTTTACAACTTCCTTTACATCGTACCGGTACATGTAAGTCTTGAACTTATGGTGAGATGGAATATGAAAGGTCTAGGAATGGGAAGGAAGTGACTGTGGCTTTAATTAAGGTACAGTCTCAGCATTTTCCTGGTATGGAAATGGGAAACTACGGAAAATCATCTTCAAGGATGCCGAAAGTGAATTTCGAACCCACTATCTCCGAATGCAAGCTGATAGCTACGTAACCCAAATAGGGCGGCCACGTGGCTATATATAGTGTATTAGGTTAGGACTGGTTAGAAATGGTCATATTATCCTAACTTATCCAGGATAAACGAAAATCATATCGTAAGCAGGCATCCTGCGTTGCGATGATAAGTCGTATTTAAGCAATACCACTGTAATAAAATTGCTCATAATGACTTTAAGGGATGCTCCTCTCTCCAAGACGTTTCAGAGGGAAGAAGCAGTTCACATCGCACATCCTCCGGAAGCCGCCAGACGCCGAATGAAGGGAGGGGTGTTAAAGCTGACAGAAATAGAAGAATCACACCAATTTCCTGGAGCCCTTCCCGTTAAAAACACAATTATGTTAGGTCTGAACCTTGAGTTCTATTGTAAACAGAAACGAAAGGAAGAGCGGCTGTTGAAAAGGCAAAATGGCCACAGCTGTTGCGTGAATGAGGGTGACGAGAAAAAATGTATGAAGAAAAGAAGAGGGGAAAAAACCCGCTCGATCCCATCCCTCCTTCCCGGCATGTTTTAAAGAAAGGAGAAATTAAGGTGTGGAGATGAGATCGTCTGAGCTAAGTGCTGTATTATGTAGCTCTCAACTATACCCAGCCGCAACCAATGGGCACACGCGCGCTTTCTCTGGGCTCGTACGTCAACACTACTTGACACACCGTGCCCTCTATGTTCTGTAGACACAACCTACCCCTACCTACAGAGCTGCGAGGCGGTACTGCTTCAAGTGGTACTTCATAGGGGGCTACGGTGTCCCTGAGCGGAGACAGTGTAGTGACAGCATACAAACATCAGACAAGAAGAATGTGGGGTGGATCTGAACGGAGATGGAAGGAAAATATGTTATTAGGCCAGTTAGAGAACATCGGAGAGGAAGGATTTTCTTTAATCTCCTGGATGCCAACGGCACAGAGTTGTTGCATTTAAACACACTAACAAGCCTCGCACTAAGCAGGGATTTAATCTTGGGAAAAGAATGGTAACGACTTATCAACTATGTCACTAAAGCCGGCAAGAGTTAACTGTTCCAGAATTCAAACCACGGACTAGAGGGTATACCTCTGGATACAAAAGCTTTTGAGTCACCAAATACCGATGCCTCCGACAAATCGAAGACATATTTCATAAGCTTACTACTGGCAGTTCTACCGTATTTTAGAACAGTCGTTGAGTAAAATAATTCTCGGCTGACAGCTTCCATGGACCATTATTATTTTCCGTCAGTCAATTGCTAATCAGTGAAGCGTACATCTTAAACTCTTGTCTACTCTTTTGGTTTAGTTGGGCTAGTAGAACGAACGATGCCACCAATTTTAATCTCTGAGAGATTAGGGGCTTGAGATGAAACTCGAAGGAGTAATATTCCACGATAGGAAAGTTAGAAGTTCGAGTTTGACCCCGGCACGTTTGAAGTAAGGGATTATCCTAGCTATCACATGGAATATAAGGACAAAGGGTGGAGAGCAGCCCTTCATATCAATGTGTTAATTTTCTCTTGACAATATTTGATAAGGATTAATCATTCAAAACATAAGTCGATTTCCAAGCAAGGCAAAGCTCAGAATTATTATCAACCACTTACCAAGTACATTTACGATGTGTAGGTGAGGAGAAATGTCATATTTACATAAAAACTAACCTGTGGCCCTGTAAAACTTTGAGCAGCTAAGATATAGATACCTTCCTCGGGGGAAGACTGGCTCTCTAGACAAGGTCCCGACATTTTCACATTAGATGCCTCCTTAATTATCCTCATGAGACTAGGTGTACCTCGTTCAAGACTCTCAAACTCGTAAACCCAGTGAGTTGGTCGTGTGGTTAAGGTTACAAAGCTGTGAGCTTGCATTCGGGAGATAATGGCTTTGAACCCCACTGTCGGCATCACTGAATATGGTTTTCCGTGGCTTCCCATTTTCACACCACACAAATACTGGAGATGTGCCTTAATTAAGGCCACGGCCGCTTTCTTACCACTCCACTCCCAATCGTCGCTGTAAGACCTATCTGTGTCGATGCGACGTAAAGCAAATTGTAAAAAATAAATTTAAAAAATCAGTAAAAAGAATCGTATCAGTTTGGGAGCTGAAGCCAGAACAAATGAGCTGGAAGCTGCTTTGCCAGTTCTTGGACCACTGATGAGCCCAACCCAAAACTCCCGGTTTCCATATGTTTTTTGTTTTGTTTTTGTTGTTGTTTTGGGGCCTTTCTTATGTTCTTTGGCTGAGTTTCATTGGACGAGAGTGTTAATCTCCAACATAATGTAAAGCTGTGACATGTTTCTTCACAGTCGATGTGCATTTCTCCTCTCAACCGCAAGGGGCGGTAGGATTCCGACCTCAAAATGTCTTCTTTCTTCTCCCTTTCTGTTCTAATCTGTGATTATCTGATGAGACTGTTTGGTGAAATGGTGGAGAAAATTATGAGTTTATTTCATCGGGTGACGTTTTCGAGTTACTACTTGACTTACCGCCGTTTTAAGTTTATTCTTACCGGGCGAGTTGGCCGTGCGGTTAGGGGCGCGCGGGTGTGAGCTTGCATCCGGGAGATAGTGGGTTCAAATCCCACCGTTGGCAGCCCTGAAGATGGTTTTCCGTGGTTTCCCATTTTCACACCAGGCAAATGCTGGGGATGTGCCTTAATTAAGGCTACGGCCGCTTCCTTCCAACTCCTAGGCCCGTCCTATCCCATCGTCTCCATAAGACATATCTGTGTCGGTGCGACGTAAAGCCACTAGCAAAAAAACAGTTTATTCTTGTATGAGGACTCTCATTTAACGTCCTTTAAATATTCGTCTTTACTTCTGGAGCTAAATTAAACTTCAAGCATTCTTATTCCTATGAACTATGCTTGCACTTTTATTTATTTTGCCTTTGCAGGCAGGATGTAGTGTTTACAGTACACTATGTCTTCTGGTATGGGCTAGAATAAATTTGTTACTTTCATTTACCTGTCTCAGTATCATCATTGACTTTGACAAAATGAGAGTGACCGATGTATGAGCGATTCTAGTAATACCGTTCCTTATGCAGCCAGTCCCTGTTATGAATGGTACGAAAATATCGCTCATGGGGTCGGTTGGTGCATGCATTTCAGTGGACCTGGCAGACTGATATGTAATAGCAACTTCTGGCTCAGTGAGGAAAGCAACGGGAAACTACCTCAATCCTCATTTCCCTAGTACGCCTCTTCAGTGACATCAGTGACACGTAGGCTAACTACAGCTGTTGGTGGAGCTGTAGAGGATCAAACCAGCCTTTGGGCTGAATATTCAACAACAATTTTTTCTTAAATAAATAAAAATACATATCTGAAAAAATATAACCAGTTATTGACAGAAAAGGAATGAGGAAAAACAGAATACAGTTGAAGCTACAAACATTCCTCTTAAAAACAATATACAGTACTTGTCGTTGTAGAGTGGGCTTCGGCTGGTCCGACAGCTCTGCACTCCGACCGACCAACCGAGCAGAGGAGGGGTGGTCGTGGCTCTACGCCTCTGCATTCGGGAGACGGAGAAGGTGGTCCCTACTGTCGGCTATTCTGAGAATGGTTTTCCGTGATTTTCCATTCGCCTGCACTAAGGCGAATATCGGTACTGTTCCTAGCACAGGCCACGGCCGCCAACCCTCTCAAACTTCTCCGTACATACCCTTCACCGTAACAAATCTTCCGGCCCGAGAGACGGCGTCATCGTCTAGGAGGCCAACCTCTCCCTTCAGGAGAGGAACGAAAACATTTTAGCAGTGTATAACAATTTCGTGTGGCTATTTCTAACCGAGTGCAGCCCTTGAAAGGCAGAGCCTCCGATGAGGGTGGGCGGCATCTGCCATGTGTAGGTAACTGCGTGTTATTGTGGTGGAGGATAAGATTATGTGTGGTATGTGAGTTGCAGGGATGTTGGGGACAGCACAAACACGCAGCCCTCGAGGCACTGGAATTAACCCATGAAGGTCAAAATCCCCGAGTCGGCCGGGAATCGAACCCGGGACCCTCTGAACCGAAGGCCAGTACGCTGACCATTCAGCCAACGTTTCGGACATTTTAGTAGTAGTAGTAGTAGTAGTGCAGTCGTAGTAAGTTACGATATCTGTGATTTTTGTATCTCTTCTGACATTCCGGCCTATGTTGATGTTAATTATCACAGCGTTGGTAACCCATATGATTAATGGTTTCATTTAGTAGTTGTGCTTTTTCCCCTTGATAGGAGTATATTTTAGGCCTAGGCAGAAATACTGTTTCCCTTACCTTGTATTTTCTGCTGTCTGGCTTTTGGTTATTGATGCAACCCTTTTGGGGTTAGTTTCTCCCCGAGGGTTCATTGTGCGTGAGTTAGTTGTGCGTGTTCTACTGTGTGTTATACGTGGATCCTTTATTTTCTGTCTGGGTTTTTGACCTGACTTCTTTCTCCCCTCCGGGGTTTTGTGGGAGAGAGTATTTTAGGGCTCTCATGTCTGAGAAATCTTCTTGTTGTCTGTCCCCTGATTGAGACAGTATCGGCTGTCTTTTGGGCGTTATATCCATGAGATTGGTTCTTTCTATGCCTGAGAAAGTTGTGAATATATCGTAGCCGTAGCTGTTTTTTGTTATCACTGCGTACTATGATAGAACTTCATCTACGAGGAGTGTCGAGCCTTGGGGCCCCCCACGTGATCATTTCTCCGTGCCTGCGAGGAAGTGTTCCGACTCTTTTGATTATAAGGGACATTGTTTCCCATATGCACCGTTAAGTTTTGGGCTCTGCATCGGTAATGGTCCTGTGCGAATGTGGTTCCGTATGAAGGTTTGTGCTCCTGGGAGAAATGTGTAGATTAACTATTTCTTTATTCCCTTTCCTTTTTATGTCTAATTTTCTATTAACTCTTTGTTGGGGATTCGGTATGAAAAGATAAAGACTATACTACTTTCAAGAGTGACATATCTTTGTACATCCTGCTCTCTGAGCGGTAGCCATCTTGTAAATAATGTAGTTGAATAAAACAGTGTGCAACGCAAGGTATACGTAACTTATTCCCCATCTATTCACAACACTCTTGGTTTAATTGTTTCTTGCGGGTTCACTGGTGAACGCATGATAATATTTAATTTTATTCGACTGATTGCTTGTTTATCTCAAATGAGCCTACCACTTTATACTTTAACGTGGCCGTCCTTACTCTCCTCTTTTCTTTGACGAGTTCACGTCATTTTGGGGTTCCTTCTTGGGCTTGTGTTTTCTTTTCCTTAGAGATTCCTTGATAGTCAAACTCGATTGCGGGTTTGGTTATTCTGGAAATTTAATTGTTGAGTTCCGAAATGGTTCTTTTTGCGGGAGGGGGGGGGGGGGTTAATAAGACAACTTTTTATATATGACGAAATGTGGAATCGCGTGCCGTGATTTCTCTTATTGGCTTGGATACGAGCAGAAGTGTTGCTGCCTCTATTGGTATTGAGTGGAGATCAAAGGTAAGATTGTATTTAATATTGTATGGGGAAGCCAAATCCCCCACCGAGACAAGTAACCATGTTTTACTTGTCACCTATATTGGTTCTTTTTATTTGTCTCACTCTCTCAGTACGTTATTTTTAAACTTCAGCTCCTAAATCACAGCCTATTTTTTGTGTGCAAAAAAATCACGTTATGTTATTTGTTGTTTTGTTCGGTAGATTGTTATACCTTAGATAGGCGGGTATAATGGTAGCTCCAGTGGGTTCAAGTTCGAACGGAACGTCTGCCCTGGTTTTGATTCTACTGCGTCTGAGAATTGTTTGCTTTATTTGCTCTGAAACTTGTTTCGGAATGTTATTTTTTACAGGTTTCTAAGTATTTGGGTCCGTGTCAATGTTGTGGAGTAAAATAGTGTTTATAGAACGACGTGTGATTAATGCAATTGTATTACAGTGTTGCTCGAAATACAAAAAACCATGAACGAAATTAGTAATAATAATAATTTTAGCTCAAGTGGACTAATGTAGGAGTCCTTTTGTACCAATGTCGATGTTCCAATTTGCTGCCATCTTATTAAGACCATTCCGCTGGACGGTTTGTATGGCTGAGTTAATTTTTTTGGTTGAACTTAGAGAGCACCATCTGAGGTTTTTAACATGCCGACAGTATTTTTATGATATGGAGTGCCAAGACTTTTGCTTCTTCAAAAATCGGCTAGCTCACTCGAGATCGAACCTGTAAGCTTGGGATCATGAGCCAGTCACTCTACCTTTGATCCACTGACGAACCTAACAGAGTCAATAACACTGAGCGATGGCTGTGCGGTACGGCTCTTGTAACTCTAAATTTTCCGACATTAGATTTGAACCCATTATCAGTAGACCTGCAGTTGATTTTCCGTTGTTTCACCTTTTCACACCTGAAAAATATGGGGATGTACTTTAATTAAAGTCACGACCGCTACCTTCTCAATCCCATCCCTTTCTTACTCCAGGGTAATCGAAACTTGTACCTATAACCTCTAACAAAAAAAAAAAATACTTGTTACAGTGATTTATCGTGTAACTCAGAGGTAAGGTAGTGCGTGGGGGTGAATGAATGGACAGAGGATCACTTAGAGCAAAAATTACTTTAATAAAAATTATACATTTTAATTCTTTCCTCTCTTAAAGGCCAAAAAGAGAATTTTAAAGATTTAAACAAGAAGCAGTTGGAAAAATACTCTACAATATACACAGTTAACAAAGAGTTCGTAAGCTCCAACCATACAATTGGACTTAGAAGTCCTCAATCATGTACAAGTTTAACTGAGGAAAACTCCCAGTCATTAACCTACATTGTGAAAGAACATAATTGCTCCTAACATGTACAACATTATGAAAGAGCATCATAGTTCCTAACACGTTCACAAATACATAAAGGCTAGCCTCAATAAAGAGAACTGTCACTTGTTACATTCCCAATTATACCATTAATCAATTGGGTGACCACACTTCATTGTGTTCATACACAGGGTCCCCATGGTAGGCTTATCAATCACAAAATTTCACAACCAGGTTAAGTATTGTTCACCAAGGGAACCTAAATATAGACACGGTAACCCGCTAATCTATGAATAATATATAGGGGCATATTACCCATTCTGCAAGGCCTTCAGAAGGAAATGAAAAGGTAACAACAAAAACAGGCCATTAACAAAAGGCAAGGAGGCGAAACATCAGCACTCCTTAGAAGCATGTTCTGGAAAAGATAAGAACCTAAGTGGGCTTAAGGTCCAAAGACACAGAGGCTAATTACATGCTAAAAAGGGTTATTAAAGGGGAACGTTTAAAGGCCGAGACAAATTTCTAAATTGAAGAGATTGAAAAATATTAGTCACCCGGCTAAAAAGTAGAAGGGGAGAGTTCCGAGGGTCACCACTCGTGCTCCCTTACATTAAATATTATCCCAGTAGGGAATATAGAGTCAGTAGACTGCGGAGAACGTCCTACATTTCAACAAAAAGAAGAAAATATTACATATTAGATTTTAAGTAAAACTGCTGAAATATTCCCCTCGAAACACACGCCGGCACAATCACATATTTAGGTAAATTTTGCCATCATCTGTCAGCGCTGTATCTTCTTCAAGCCGGCCGCCCTCTGACTCTCGTCCGCCCCGCAAGCCTCCGTCAAGTCGCACTCTCAATCACCGAAACAAAGTCAGGCAATAGGCCCTAAAGCGCTCTCCTTAAATAGCTCCTCAGGGGAAAGTTCTGGACTATATTAGAATCCAGAGTGCTGGTAGTCCAAATCTGTATACCCTCCCCTGAGTTCTGATTGGTTAGAGACTTAGTTACAGGCATGTGATAGGCAGATTACCTTAGAGGAGGAACCAGGTGAAGTACTGACAACTTCGGCACGTGAAAAAACAATAACCAGAAAAATGGTTTGCCATCTACAACAAATTAAATCTGTTTTTGAGTTAATTTGAGCTGAGCCCACCGGAGATCGCTAGAAAATAGATGCTAGAGCCATCTGACCATTGGAGAAGAAACATTTAGCAAGTCTTAAAAGTTCTTAATTACTGACAAAGATGGCCATAGTGGAGAAGGTGCACAGTTTAAATAACCGGGGAAGGAGTGCCCCTGGTATAATAATAATAATAATAATAATAATAATAATAATAATAATAATAATAATAATAATAATAATAATAATTGTTACGGAGTTATCCGTGGAAGGCAGAGGTGAAAGAAGGTGCGGGCTGGAATAGGTCTAACTACAAGTCCGAAAGATGAATTTTAAAATTTAAATAAAGGTTATATTTTCAACTGATAACAAGATTTAACAATTTTCACTAGGTGAAATAACAAAGAAAAATCAGGTATAATGCAACTTTACAAACGACAGCACAAGTTAAGAGGGTATTACAAATTCTGGGCTACGAGCCCCAAAGTCTGAGCTCTCAGCTCACAACCACAAATTACCAGAGGGCAGAAAACCCCTCATTACATGGAGCACTTACTCTCAACTTCACATCTCAAGCCTCTCTAAGGCACTTTTACCACAACACCATAAAGAGCTAACCCGCTCTCGATCTTTCAAGCCTATTAAGGCCATAAGAGACTATTACACTAAACTGCCATCAAGGCATAACTTATAAAGAAACAGGGGTAACTTGTACCCAACCTACAGGGCCTTCGCATGAAGGAAAACAACAGGTTAAGTTACTGGCCCAAAATACAGTGAGGACTGGAGACGTTTACATGCACTCCTAAAGACACCATTAAAACCTAAGTGGCGCTAGGCCGATTACACAGGGGCTAATCCCAAGCTAGTGAGGTGACTCGTATGAGAAAACTTTAACACATTAAGGAAGACTAGAAACGGTCACGAAAACGTAGTCACCTCAACTTCAAAATGAAGGGGAGCTCGAGAGGGCAAAGCACTCTCTATCCCCGATTTACAGTTGAAGAAATTTGTAGTTTTTACATAGACTGAAAAGGGATTTACATTTTAAAGAGATAGGTTACATATTAAAGGTTTCGAACCTTCCCCGTGAGTTAAACTGCTGAGCTAGCAAAGAGGAAAGAAAGATGTTAATCGGCCATTACCTTGTTGAAGAGCTGCTGCCCGAAGAAAGAGGCGCTACCCGCCCCCTGCTATGCTTCTATACACTAAGCAAGATGTTGTTGAAGTGGCCCGGAGACAAGCAGTTTTTATACCCTCGCGGAAAATTCGAGACCTTTCATGAATGATTAAGACCCGCCCACAAAAGTTTATTGGCTAACAGCAAAAAGTTATACACAAATCGATGAAGAAACACCTTATTGGTGGGAAATTAATTACAGAAATTTAGGATTGGTTAAATTCAAAACAGGCGGAAAGGAAGCTTAATACTGCCAACCCTCAAATGAAACAACAAAATTTAATAAAGACAAAACTTATGAATACAAAATGTCTCCAAGAAAGTTCATTCCTTCGCACCAGAGTGCGTAATCATAGTTTTTAGTAGAGACATCTGTTAGAGAATGTCCACACTTCTTGATCAACAAAAGCAAATCAAAACACCCAGAGACATCTTCTGATAAACAGTTGAGTTGATTCCGTTTTTAAAGTTCAGAGTTTCTCCTGTAGAGGAGTTTCAATTCGCGCAAGATTTGAACTTGCATCGTAGAGGTGTACAGCCCGGTACAATAATAATAATAATAATAATAATAATAATAATAATAATAATAATAATAATAATAATAATAATAATAATAATAAAAATAATAATAAAAATAATAATAATAATAATAATAACAATAATACCCAATGCCTTTAATTATTGCTCGTATAGTCCTAGCAAAAAGTGACTGAGCGAACAAGTCGAGTGTTCTTAGAGTTTTCTTGTATGCCACTCAGTTTCGTATCAAATGTTTGGACAGAGTTGATCGATTTCAAAGCAGTGCAGGTGTATTCAACAGGGAATGCATCCAATTTACATGAACAAGCGAGCGCTCCAAATTGAGTTAACCTTAATCTTGCCACAGGCATTCTAACGGATATCAGGCAGAAATGGCCTTGTTACAATGTTTCTTTATGTATATAACGTGATTTTTGCAAATAAGTATGTCTGACAAACATCTCAACAGTCCGAACATGGCTAATATACTACAAATTAGTGTTCTACATTTTCGTAAGTCTTCTCAGCTCCAGTTCCTTAATGGCCTACTTAATCTACATCAATCAATTGGTACGGACTTCCTTGTTTCGACAGAAGGCGAATAGGTGGTTGGTCAGTCTTTCGGGAGAAAAACCTCTCACATGACCGTAGAAATCTACCCTCCTTTTTTTTCGGCATACTGAAAGAGCCTTTCTGTTTGGAAGTAGAATTCTGACTTGTGACACCTCCGGTATTCCCCATCTTCTACTCTCTCTGTGACTACCAGTTTTTCAATGAAACCTTTTTCTGTTTAGTGACAGATACTCCATGGAAAACAGACCTTTCGGGCGGATGACTGTTTGTTAGTGTTTCAGCTTCATTATGCACCTTCTGTAGGTGATGGCGTTAGAATAATACCCGTGATATCCCCTGCCTGTCGTAAGAGGCGACTAAAAGGGGCCCCAGGGGCTCTTAACTTTGGAGCGTGGGTTGGTGACCATGGGGCCTTTACCTGAGTCCTGACATTGCTTCCACTTACATGTGCCAGGTTCCTCACTTTCATCCATCCTATCCGACCTCTCTTGGTCAACATTTGTCTTTTCTAACCCCCACGGTATTAGAGCACCCTAGGCCTAGGGAGTATTTCATTTTCCCGCTCTTCGTGGCCCTTCATTTTTCGAAGTGTCGGATCCCTTCCATTTTCTCTCTCTGATTAGTGTTATATATGGAGGATATTTGGCCAGTTATACTTCACCTTAAAACAATAATCACCACCACCACCACTAACTTCACTACGCGTGACGAGTACACTTATTGTAGACGTTTTTAGTCAGTCTATAGACCCGTTCCAGCTTCTTAACTCTCGCGGAGAGAGCTACTTTCTCTGATATATATATTATTTTTTTACAGGTTGCTTTACGTCGCACCGACACAGATAAGTCTTATGGCGACGATGGAACTGAAAAGGGCTAGGAGTGGGAAGGAAGCGGCCATGGCCTTAATTAACATACAGCCCCAGCATTTGCCTGGTATGAAGATGGGAAACCACGGAAAACCATCTTCGGGGCTGCCAACAGTGGGGTTCGAACCCACTATCTCCCGAATACTGGATTCTGGTCGTCATTAAGCGACTGCAGCTATCGAGCTCGGTGTTTTCTCTGATAAGTTGGGTTTTATCCAGTCGCCGAGGTACTGAAATGTATTTATTTATTTATTTATTTATTTATTTATTTATTTATTTATTTATTTATTTATTTATTTATTTATTTATTACTTTGCTAGTAGCGAAATTAGGATTCTTGACCATCTCTTACACTCAACCACATTTTTATTATATGCTAGATTGTCTTATTGTTACAAGTTAATAAGGTGATGATTACGATGATAATGGTGCTGGAGGTGGTGGGGAAAGACGAGCTTTAATATTCAATATGAAGTTAAATACAGGGAATGTAATAACGTTTTGGTTAAATTGATTCATATCTAACTAGAATACTGTCGGTAATAATGATGATACTAACAATAAACAATAAAACAAGTAACGTATAAAACATATCAAGGCACTATTGGTTCCAGAGTTACTTAGGAGACTGGCGATCTACGTGACTCAATGCATCGTAATTCAAGTATGAATTAATGGAAATGCTCAAATACTACGCCATTCATTCTCATATTCACCCATACATCCATACGAGATGGCTACGCACTTAGGAGGAAATCCCGGCAGATTTTCATAGTTCAGTTTCGGACCCTCTACGGGAGAGAATGCTATAGTCTGTCATCAGCTACAGGGAAATAAACGGTCGTACGCAGATGGACGATTTATAGGTATGGTAAGCGAGGAATTGGAATGAGTATAATGCTGATGATTGGAGGGAAGATAACTATGATCGGATTTCAGTAAGTCTCTTCGGCTTGAAATATGTTGAGTTTTCTAATCGAAAGCTTCGGAGGCTGCTTGGATATAACTATAAGTTATAGGCCTATGAGTATTTGTTTTTCTTTTGTTAGTTGAGCAATACATACAGGTTCTTAGTGACTCTGGTAGAAAAGAGGGCAAGAACTCCAAAGGAAGCGGGGATGCCTTAATTTTTTTGCTAGTGGCTTTACGTCGCACCGACACAGACAGGTCTTTTGGCGACGATGGGATAGGAAAGGCCTAGGAATTGGAAGGATGCGGCCGTGGCCTTAATTAAGGTACAGCCCCAGCATTTGCCTGGTGTGAAAATGGGGAAACCACGTAAACCATCTTCAGGGCTGCCGGCAGTGGGATTCGAATCCACTATCTCCCGGATGCAAGCTCACAGCCACGCGCCCCTAACCGCACGGCCAACTCGCCCGGGCTTAATTAAATCAAAGCCTCGACGTTTGCCTGGTGTGTAATCCGAAAGCAAGGGAGAACCATGTCGAGATCTGTTGACGATGGGATTCCAACTCACCCTCTCTTGAAATCAAGATTATAACTCCAAGACCTGCAGCACATAGTATTCTAGTTTATTGGATTAAGGCAAATAGGCAATCGACTTCTTTTAGCACTAATCAAAAGGAGGGAAAGAAGACCACCGACCCTTCGTAGTAGAAAAAAGGTAATGGTAAAAGAAAGAAAAGAGCTACGAAAGGCATGATAGACTCCCTACTCCTCGTAAATACTGTCGGGGTCAGAGGCAAAACAGATTTGACGAAGAAAGGTTCAATCGGAACAACGACAGCGAGGAGCTCTACTAGTAAATGGAACCAATGCTAGTGACAGATGCTCCATGGTCTCCAGACTTCAGTATTACACAAGAAAGGATCGTCTTTCCTTAAGAGCTTCGGAACTGTCCTGCAAAACGTATTTTTAATTCGCATTACATGAAATAATCTTTCTATCCATAATTTCGAGTCAGTTAATAAGGTACATCGTATTTTTAATAATTGAAGTAACAAGTTGAGAAAATATTTTTATGATGACTTTATATATTACGCCCCGAAGGGTAGGAGTAGCTTGCCTGCCTCTTAACCGCAGGTCCCGGATTTGATTCCCGGCCAGGTCAGGGATTTTTATCTGTATCTGGAGGCTGGTTCGAGGTCCACTCAGCCTTCGTGATTACAATTGAGGAGCTATCTGACGGAAGATGGCGGCCCCCGTCTAGAAAGCCACGAATAACGGCCGAGAGAATTCGCTGTGCTGACCACACGACAACTCATAATCTGCAGGCCATCGGACTGAGCAGCGTTCGCTTGGTAGGCCATGGCTCTTCGAGGCTGTTGCGCCACGTGATTTGATTTTTTAATATTTTACACCTGGATTACCTTCAAAGACTGGGGACTTGAATGACTGTTTTTTTACTCTGAAATACAACAGCAGATACAAGAAATATAGCGACGAACTTTCTGCCTGCTTGGAAACCAATGAATGGTCATATCGTTCTATTTGTTGACTACTCATGTACTGGTAAATAATCAGAAATTACAGCAAGTTATAAGGACTTCATAAAAATATTTTACACTAGTTTAGAAACATATGACTGACATTATTAGCATAACAGGTATAAATAGGTTTTTACTGATCTAGGCATCAATAAGGCATAGTTATATTTTATCAATTATTAAGTTGTATTAACTTTAAAACTAGCGATCACCAAAATATGAGCTACCTGTACACATGCTCTACGATTATATAGAAGTTTGGGAGCGCTTATTTAAAACTCTCAAATTTGTAGGCCTATCTGGCCATTCACTAGTTTACTCCCACTACATAATTGTCCGACTCGTTGACTGAATGGTCAGCGTACTGGCCTTCGGTTCAGAGGGTCCCGGGTTCGATTGCCGGCCGGGTCGGGGATTTTAACCTTCATTGGTTAATTCCAGTAGCCCGGGGACTGGGTGTTTGTGCAGTCCCCAACATCCCTGCAACTCACACACCACACATAACACTATCCTCCACCACAATAACACGCAGTTACCTACACATGGCAGATGCCGCCCACCCTCATCGGAGGGTCTGCCTTACAAGGGCTGCACTCGGCTAGAAATAGCCACACGAAATTATTATTACTACATAATTGCACAGAACTACTCTCACAGGACAAGAATCGTTACTTTACTGCGGTATATGTTCACATCCGTACCATATAAAAGTTAGTCTAACCACACAAACTACCCTCACGCCCCCGTGCACAACACGTTCGCAGACAGTCTGGTCCAAGTACGGTAGGGACGAGATGGGTGTGGATCCGAAGTCGTGGCGATCAATACAAGCGTCCTGCTATGTGGTCACTCTGCTGAGATCGCACCTTCAATCCCTGTCACGTCATTTCTGATTGGTTTGAAGCTACAATGCTCAGTGTCGACGTGAGCATGTGAGCATATTCAGTTGATTGGCCAAGAAATTAACAGTTGAAGCGTAAACGAAACTTAATCAAATACAGAATGACTAATTCACCCAATCAGTCATCTTCAGATATCTCAAATGTCACCGTATCAAGATAAAGTAAATAAAATAGAAAACAAACATACAACTCATTTGAACTTCGGCCTTCCAACGCAACCGCTGCCCAGCCAGATGATTGGCATACATTGAAGAAAATTAAAATCACCTTGGAAATATGTACAAGGTACTTCTACGAATTGTAAAGTTACTGTGCAGGGAAGAAAAGTGGATTAAGTTGTAGTAAACTAAACATTGAACTACGGCCTAAAAAGGAAAATAGGCTATATAATATGCGCTAACTCCATTTAGTTTATTAATGAGCTCTTAATGTAACACATACCAGAGAGGTCCAAGTTCGATTCCGACTCGTCCAAGGACTTCAGTCCTGAAGCGGGTCACACTCTTGGGATCAACTCTTGGAGCTGTCTGATAAGAAAGGAAAGGGAGTTGGTCCAGAAAGCCACGAAATAAGGGTCACAAATTAATTACGTTGATTATGCAACCCTCCAACATCTACTGACTACCTGACACGATGGGCTGTACGGGCCGCGGCATGTATTTAGTTTCTGGTGTGAATTATAAACACAACTGTGATTTTTTCTTTTTCTTTAATTTTGTTTTACGTCGTACCATCTTGTGTATGGCGATGATGGAATAGGAAAGGCCTAGGAGTGGGAAGGAAACGGCCGTAGCCATAATTAAGGTAGAACTCCAGCATTTACCTCGTGTGAAAATAGGAAACCACGGAAAAACATCTTCAGGACTGCCGATAGTGCGGTTCGAACCCAATGTCCCCCGGATGCAAGCTCACAGCTGCGTGCTTCTAACCGCGCGGCTAACTCGCCTGGTACAGCAATTTGCTAAGAAACGTGCCGTTCTACCATCATCACAGACAATTAAGTCTGATTAGCTCAAGTATTCTTCACAACCTCCATTACTGCCTCTGCAAATTTACATTATGTCTTAAGATACGGGAGCCATCTTCATCGGTTCAATGGATAATCACGACGACATTAGTGTGCTATCCTTACTGTTGTTTTGTGGGCGTGATAGCAGAGTTACACCATCACTGGATACTCAGAGGAGTAGTAACGGTTCTTTTTCTTTTTTTTTTAGAAGTTGCTTTACGTCTCACCGACATAGATAGGTCTTATGGTGACGATGGGACAGGCAGGGGCTAGGAATGGGTAGAAATCGGCCGTGGCCTTAAGTAAGGTACAGTGTGCCTGGTGTCAAAATGGGAAACCACAGAAAACCATCTTCAGGACTGCCGACAATGGGGTTTGAACCCACTATCTCCCGAAAACTGGGTACTGGCCGCACTCAAGTGACTGCAGCTATCGAGCTCGGTAGTAGAGTTTCTAATCCCACCCCATATATGTGAGACTATTTATCAAAGCCACATCCCTGTCGTGGAATTCTCACCTACTCAACACTATGAGGCTGACCAACAGCTCGCACTACTTATACAATCGCAAATAACGGTAACATGACAGTAATTCCATGAGTTGCAAGTCCCTAATACCAATATAATGACTGCAGGCAACCAAGAATGAGTTAGCTGGAAAGTTTATAATGTCCAGTAACGGACCATTATATTGGTATTATAAATTTACTCATTCAGGACAAATATTTTAGGTTCCCTATGGGAATCAACATCTACGTCAATTGCAAGTCCCTTTCAGGTGTAAATAAATACACCGGCTGCCTGCCCGAGACAGTAAAGGACGTGGATTAGATTCCCCGTCAGAATGTCGAAAACTTTGAGAACGAAGCTTCCATTTTCTGAAGGGACACATGACCTGGCGTTCACTCGAAATGAGTACCAAGCAAATTGCTGAGGCTAAAGGCGGTTGGGTATAGAGCTAACCACTGTATCTCAGTTGATGATGATGATGCTTGTTATTTAAAAGGGCCTAACATCTAGGTTATCGGCCCCTAATGGTACGAAATGAGACGAAATGTAACGACAATTTAACAGTCCAAAATCATCCACTGACCAGAATTCAAAACACGATGACGAAGAATGATTGGATGAATATGAATTTAAAACAATCAGTGGATCCGACCCGAAATGCACCACATTCCAAGAAACTATCGTAAAACAGTATTACTGACCAAGGGACTGCTTCTAAAGCACAATCCTGAATCGATGATGCTTGTTGTCTACTGTAAAGGGGTCCAGAATCCAGGTCATCGGCCATTCATAATCGAATTTATCGCTAGTAAAGTAGAACCATGGTATTTGTCATGTTGCAGTACTAATCAAACGTAGCGTAGACTCGCGGTATTCCATACATTATGGTACTACTCACAGGCAATGTAATACGCGCGTGTAACGCAGACCTTTGGTGTTTCTCACATTGCGGCGCCGCTTACAGGCAACGCAAACTTATGGTGTTCCTCACGTAGGTGTACTACTAACAGGGACTCGTCTTATCCCGTGGTGTTTCCTCACGTAGTAGGTACTAACCATAGGCAACGCAGGCCAATGGTGTTTCTCACATAATGGTACTAATTACAGGCAACGTAAGCCCGTGGTGTTCCACATGTAGTGGTACTAATCACAGGTACTGTAAACCTACAGTGAATGACTCTCTGCTGCTTCTAATCACAAATCTCTCGTGTACTATCTATCGCGAGTGGTACTACTCGCAAATAAAGGCGATCTATGGCATTCCCCTCGCGTGATAGTACTAATTTACAAGTAGTCTTATGGTTCTAATTCGATCATCCCTTGTTCGGCCCTTTAGTCGCCTCTTACGAAAGGCAGGGGAAATCGTGGGTGTAGTCGTCTGCTTCCCTCACCCCTCAGGGGGTTGTGTATTTGATCTGTGAGAGCTATTTTATTTCGCTCAAAACCACCGGCAAGCTGGTTAGGACCCCCCTACCCGCCACCTGGGATGTGCCACGTGGGAGTATCACCTCTCCCCTGCTACGTCAGCGTAATAGCTTCGTGGTGTATCTCAGTTAGTACCGAGGTTACGGATAGTGGAAGTCTTTATCTTCCATTCCTCCAAGAGTCTTCACGGCTTGTACGAAGAATACTTTGCTTTGCAAGGGAATAAGCTAAGACTCTAGTTTAAGATATCAACACCCTCCCCCCCCCCCCCGCCAATGGTCCTAAAGCCCTTGAAGAACCTTGGGCTACCAAGCGACTGCTGTTCAGCCCAAAGGCCTGCAGATTACGAAGTGTCGTGTGGTCAGCACGACGAATCATCTCGGCCGTTATTTTTAGCTTTCTAGACCGGGGCCGCTATCTCACCTCCAGATAGCTCCTCAATTTTAATCACGTAGGCTGAGTGGACCTCGAACCAGCCCTCAGGTCCAGGTAAAAATCAATCTTTGACCTGGCCGGGAATCGAACCCGGGGACTCCGGGTAAGAGCCAGGCACACTACCCCTACACCACGGGGCCGGCAAGATATCAACACACTGCGCCGATATTCGATTACTCAGTCATGAGCACAGAATGTGAACGCCTACACAAGTAACGTAATGATTGCACGGCAGTATACTGGAATATTCAATAAATCCATCAAATGAAACATGCTGCTCAGAACCAGACCCGAAGCGACCCTTCTAACAAGCCCGTGTTCCATTGTGCCTCCCCAACTCCTGTTACTGGGCTTTTCTAGAATCACTGGCGTCACGGGGGTACAAAAGTTGGGGAGAGTATCGGTAAACAGGGGTTTGCAAAATAGATAGTACCACCAAAAACTAGAAGAAAGGCTATTCAAATACTAGAAAATGTGACTGTCCACAGGACTATTAATTGGTTCCTGACGTGGCTAGTATAGAGCACTCTGGGTATTTCCGAGTTGATCCATAGAAATCCAGTCCTTTTGCCCGGAAGATTTCTTCAAAGACAGTCCAGTCAACATAAAGGAATTGAGTGTGTGTGTGTCTCTCTGCCTTGGATTGGCGTTCTAAGCAGAATCGCTTAACTCACCAGAGAGCGGCAAATTGAGTTTCGATGTCCAAGGGCAGTCACAGTTTTAGCTCATCGCTCTTGCAGTAATGGCCGCTTTAGGTTAAGCTATCCTCTAAACCCACTTCTAAGAAGGAAGGAGTTTCCTAAGAATAGTAGAATATGAGTAATGATGAAGAGTGGTCACAGAGGTACACAGTATCACATCAGCCATCACCGGGCGAGTTGGCCGTGCGATTAGGGGCGCGCGGCTGTGAGCTTGCATCCGGGAGATAGTGGGTTCGAATCCTACTTTCGGCAGTCCTGAAGATGGTTTTCCATGGTTTTCCATTTTCACACAAGGCTAACGCTGGGACTGTACCTTAATTAAGGCCATGGATGCTTCCTTCCCCCTCCTAGCCCTTTCCTATCCCATCGACGTATAAGGCCTATCTGTGTCAATGCGACGTAAAGCCACTAGCAAAAAAAATCAGTCATTTTCCTCGTGATGTGATAAAATTCCATTAGGATAGAATAGCGCATGTTCACTGTACTGCAATGCGGTCTGCCTAATCCAGTCGATAAAGGCGTGCCCGGTTCACTCGTAACAATCAGCCGAAGAAGTACGGTAGTTAGAAACGAGACTTTCACTACTGCATAGATTTATCAGCTTCTGTGTTCACTTAGCCTACAGTAAAAATGTAACATAAAAACGAAATCTTAATGTCTTTTTTTTCTGCTATTTGCTTTACGCCGCACCGACACAGATATGTCTTATGGCGACGATTGAATAGGAAAGACCTAGGAATGGGAAGGAAGCGGCCGTGGACTTAATTAAGGTACAGCCCCAGCATTTGCCTGGTGTGAAAATGAGAAACCATGGAAAACCATCTACAGGGTTGCCGACAGTGGGTTTCGAACCCACTATCTCCCGATTACTGGATACTGGCCGCACATAAAGCGACTGCAGCTATCGAGCTCGGTCTTCCTGGTTTTTCTGTCCCACTATCTACCTTTATGATTTTCAGAGACACTCAGATGCCGAAAGTTTGTCCCAAAGAGTTCTTTAACTTGTCATTAAATCTATCACGATGAGACTGGCGTATTCGAATGATCCGGGATCGAAACCGCCAACTTGGACTACAGGCTATCGTATGAGGCATTCAACCCACACAACGGAAATGAATACGAGGTTCATTCCTGGAGGTGGAGGTGGTCGGGCATAGAGCTAACCACCCTGTCTCACCTAGTACCGAGGTTACCTTCAACTGTACTGATACGAACCACCTCCGTAAAGAAGTGACTGATGTTATGAATAACGCACCATCGACCACACTACAGAGGTAATCATAGCGAATAACAAAATGAAGAGTACTTAGAAGCGAACTGTTTGAGCAGGACAAGACCTATTTCAATGATACGGGGGTGAGTAATCAAATAACTTAAACGGTCATAGTTATTTTGACAGAAAATAAGTTTACGTGGTAAAAAATTACTAATTTTTTCTGCTATTTTAAATGGAATATGGTGTATAGAAGGTATCGATTCCAATAAAACTTAGTTCACTGTATTTGGTCCTTAAACCGATCGACGAAGCATACAGTTCCAGGTGTCTGTAGTTTCTGTACACAAGACAACGAAGCTTAAAATGATCTTGAGTCGATAAGCGATGTTCTGGATGATATTTTATTGTGGTAGAGGTGGGGAAGTAATGTGTGTGCCAGAGAGAAAGAGTCAGAGCATGACACATGAACTGTACGGAAACTGCCTATTTCCCGCCGCTCACTCTTGTCTATGCGGTGCTTATGTGAGCAGACTGATACCCCAAAACAGGTGCTAAATATATGACTAGGCATCTCATTTTGATATGGATGAATGAAGCATTCCTAATGAAGTCGTTGTACCAAATCTTAATCAAATCGAAGACTTACGGATGGAAGGGTTTCCTGGGTATGTCTCGTCAAGTTCAAACATGCCTCACGGCTCTAGGTGGCCATACTCCGTATTGTTCTGCCACGCGATAAACGATAAGTTTGTGTTCAAAAATGTACGTGCATAAACATAATAAAACAAGAAGCGCATTAAACCGAAATATGAACACTTTCCTTCAGCACTATACTTCTAAATTTTAAAAATACTCGTATTTTTGCGATACGATTTCACATGGAACGAACCAAATTTAAAACTGCACCACAAATAAATGCATGACTATAGAAGAAGTAGAAATGAACAACAGTAAAGGAGCAGAATATCATAACTTGGTCTGAAGGGACGTGTAGCAATAATAAAATTGTACTCATCAAAAATAAGACACTCAAGTCCGTGAGCCAATACTGACACTGAACACCTGCTGATTGGTCTAACCCGCTTTTCACAGATTAATCCGAATTTTAGCGCTTCAGTATGAGCAGAAGAATGTACAATATGTCCGTCATTCTGAAGGATAGAAGGTCTCCGATCAGTGTGTTCTGCGAAATGTCGAGGGTGGTTGAAGTCTATCATGATCCAAGGATGTTCTCCCGGAATAAGGATTGGAATATTGTGAAAGCAGAAAGAAAATCTTAACATCCTTCGTATCGTGCGATACCACCTCGATTTCGTCTGGTATGTAATGGTTTAATTTCCCTGAAAGATAATAATCATAAATCAGGATACTGTATGAGGTACGTGGCATCCAAGGAAAAACAGCGAGTACTAAGCTCATGCCACAGCCGTTCCGAAGTGTCGATTGACCATAAAATTGTTATGGGACAAAGTGAATGGAGGTATCTCGGAAGTATATGCAAGAAACTTTACGGAAGGGTACACATAATGTAGGATCAAAATAGGTGCAGTGACTGATGAACCTAGAGTTTGTGGATTTGTTATTAAAACCAAGGGTGGATACTTGTAGTAAACGCCCTCGGCCAATGAAGAATAATAGGGATTTTATACCAACATAAACAATATTTGAGTTAAACTAAACAACCATTGTTAAATTCAAGCAAATTACTCTAGTACTTTCATTGTCTTTAATTCTGCAAGGCGTGCTGGCCTTTGGTCCAGAGGGTCCCGGGTTCGATTTCCGGCCGGTCGGAAATTTTAACCTTAAATAGTTAATTCCCTTTGCTCGGGGACTGGGTGTTCGTGCTGTCCCCAACATCCCTGCAACTCACACACTACACATAACACTATCCTCTACCACAATAACACGCAGTTACCTACAAATGGCAGATGCCGCCCACTCTCATCCGAGGGTCTGCCTTACAAGGGCTGTACCTGGCTAGAAATAGCCACACGAAATTATATAATTCTCTGTCCATTTGTAGCTAACAAAGTAGGCTCCAGCCTAACGTGTTCACAATATTATACATCGCATATGAAGCCAACAGGACGCCTTTGGCAAGCAGATCTCTGTTGTGTGTTGCTCAGCGACTTACATTTGCCTCTTCCGTTATCTCCCCCTGGCAATTCACAGTCCCCCCCCTGCCAGAGCGGTTCCTCGTTCCACAGTAAAAATTTCCCAGCTCCCTTTCTTCTCTATTAGCTTCACATTGTTTGTCAACACACTGATCGTCAGAGGATGCACTGACATTGTTGAGTGATGTACAACATCAAAACAATCACCGTGTTGTAGCACTGTCATTGGATGATGACGATTTAGTAATTTCCAAGAATAACAAACAGACAACCGCAAATACTTTTCGTAAGTTACTTTAATCTACTATCTCTAATTAGAAGCAAGCAAGCTTGTGACTGATGATATCATGATCATTGGCAAGGGAACTCCAGTTTAACGCGGAGACCGAATCACAAGGATGAAAATATCTGCAATTAAAGTTAAGTTGATTTGGACTATGGTGCATTAGATCCTATTCATCTGCTGCGTTCTGATATACAGTTCATTCCAACACCGATAAGTCACAAACGGACTAGTATTTCTCTTTTCCACAGCTTACACGACGGGCTCGAAAATTCAGCTAATCACAACATTTATGTGTTATAATGATAATAATAATAATAATAATAATAATAATAATAATAATAATAATAATAATAATAATAATAATATCTATCACTGTGGTGTAGTGGTTACTGTGATTAGCTTGCATCCCCGGAGGCCCGAGTTCGATTCTCGGCTCTGCAACGAAATTTGAAGAGTGGTGCAAGGGCTGGAATGGAGACCACTCAGCTTCGGGAGGTCAACTGAGTATAGGAGGGGGGTCGATTCCTCCTCAGCCATATTCGAAGTGGTTTTCCGCGGTTTCCCACTTCTCTTTCAGGCAAATGCCTGGATGGTAGCTAACTTAAGGCCACGGCCGTTCCCTTACCTCTTCCTTGGCTATCCCTTCCAATCCCCCCCCCCCTCACTCACAAAGACACTGTTCAACATAAAAGGTGAGGCTGCTTGGGAGAGGTACTGGTCCTCCTCCCGGGTTGTATCCCCCGTCCCAATGTCTCACGCTCCAGGACACTACCCTAAGGCGGTAGAAGTTGGATCCCTCGCTGAATCCGAGGGGAAACCCAACCGTGGAGTGTAAACGTATTAAGAAAGAAAGTAATAATAATAATAATAATAATAATAATAATAATAATAATAATAATAATAATAATAATAGACTAATAATAATATCGGGCGCGCGCCATGTGGTGAATAGGGGTATTCGTCTAACTTGTCCGGAGGGTGTGAGGGAGATAAAATACCTCTCGCGGGCCAAAAACTGGCACAGCCAGAAAACATTTTGAGGCAATCTCTAAAGGTCAATACCTCAGTTATAATACTTTCTTTGTTTCTTTCTTTCTTTGTTTGTTTGTTTGTTTCTTTCAACAATTTGCTTTACGTCGCACAGACACAGAAAGGTTTTATGGTGACGATGGGATAGGAAAGGGCTAGGAGGGGGAAGGAAGCATCCATGGCCTTAATTAAGGTACAATCCCAGCGTTAGTCTTGTGTGAAAATGGAAAACCATGGAAAACCATCTTCTGGGCTGCCAACAGTGGGGTTTGAACCCACTATCTCCCGAATGCAAGCTCACAGCTGCGCACCCCTAACCGTACGGCCAACTCGCTAGATTTCTTCCTATTCTCTTCAGTTTACTAGTATGACGGCAACGACAGCTAACAAAGCGACTAACGCAGACACTAATAGATTTACTATGTTATCTATTTCATAGATTATGGGGGGGGGGGCGAGAACAACATGTTGGAATATATCGGAGCTTTCCAAAATAATTTCTTCGCGCAAAGTCAAAAAAAAAATTATTGGCGCTTTAAGCATCAATACACTTCTTAAGAAGGACAAACTGAAGCACCTAACGGACATATCAAACTCCACATCCAAATGTTAGCACTGCTATAAACCAAGTACACTGATGAAAATAATGTTGAATCAGGAAGCTTTAAATCTATAATGTCAAACCAACAATCCTCCTACTTAACAAACCATTACCGAGCTCGATAGCTGCAGTCGCTTAAGTGCGGCCAGTATCCAGTATTCGGGAGATAGTAGGTTCGAACCCCACTGTCGGCAGCCCTCAAAATGGTTTTCCGTGGTTTCCCATTTTCACACCAGGCAAATGCTGGGGCTGTACCTTAATTAAGGCCATGGCCGCTCCCTTCCCACTCCTAGTCCTTTCCTGTCCCACCGTCGCCATAAGACCTATCTGTGTCGGTGCGACGTAAAGCAACTAGCAAAAAAAAAAAAAAACCATTACAATTTGGCACCGGATTTTCATCCAGAAGAAATGTCGGATACTCGGTATTGATCTTTACGTCTTCTTCAGAAATAATTTCACTTCTATCGATCAAATCAAGAAACAAAACTTATTCGTTAATCAATGTACATTCATCTACAAACAATTATAACTAATGACTGGCTCTGGGAACTACTGCAGGAAACTAAACCAAAATTTCAAGACATCATATCAAAATTATTCCGGGAGGCTTTAATGCCCAAATTGGTAAATAAAGAAAATCCATGACCACTGTAGGACTCTACCCTGATCACAAATGAGTCAATAATTTTGAAGGAATATTAATTCTCTTACGCGAAAATGTCGATCTCAAATTAATGTCAATCCATTTCCTGGCACTTTCACGCAATAAAAAACATTGAGATCTCCGAACATACATTTAAGAGAATTTCAACTAGATCGTGTGTCCATTTCCAAAAAAACTAAACAGAAATTATGAATGTTAAAGTCAAAAAGGAAAAATAGCCTCCGACCACCACCTAGCTCTTATCACAGCAAAGTTTCAACCCAACAGGCACAAATCCAAAACTGTGAATGTCCGAAAGAACAACTCACCTTTGAAAACCCCACAGAAAATCCACATTCAGACTACTCCCCCTCCCACGTTATAATTTATTTTACTTTTTACTATTTGTTTTGCGTCGCACCGACACAGATAAGGTATAGGAAAGGTCTAGGAGTGGGAAGGAAGCGGCCATGGCCTAGCACCAGCATTTGCCTGGTGTAAAGATGGGAAACCACGGAAAACCATCTTCAGGGCTGCCGATAGTGGGGTTCGAACCCACTATCTCCCGGATGCAACCTCACAGCTGCGCGCCCCTGACCGCATGGCCAACTCGCCCGGTACGTTAGAAAAGTCAAACAAATAATCAGATAACTAAATGACAACAACGCACAAGGAGAAGCTGGAATAATTGCCAAAAATTATAATCTCATAGCAAATTATTTCAAGGATCTTTTCTTTTTTTAATTGTTGGTAGTTATAATCCCTAACGATTACTTTCAAATGTTTGCTCAAAGTTGCTCTCCATCCTTGCACTGTCCACACCACTTCCAAATGGCACAATATCAATTTGAATTTTCCATTGTATTTAGATCAAAATTGAGAAGCTATTATAATTGTTCCTTGCCCTTCCTCGATGGCAATACAACTGTTTCTGATTTTTAAATTTCTATAGAATTGTGCGTAACTCTAACTGTTTGGGGCTTAGAACAGAACAAGTATGTATGACTTCAATTACTTACTAACCCAAAATATTTCCTAGATTAAGAGTAGATATACTCGAGGAACGTCATATGCAAGATAACTGCAGTCATCTCAGGGATTCTAACCTGAGATGTATCGGAAGTTAACTGAGTTGTTTCTGTATTGCACAAGTGAACTGAGTTGCGAACTGAGATAGGTTCTCCTATCTCAAATGGGTATTGTTTTTTATATTCAACAGAATTCATAATTGTGAATCTTATAGGCATTCACTCATATATTGAAAAGCTTTTGGTTGGTAGGGAAGAAGAGATTAAAACCTAATAATACGATCCTGAATTATAACATTGGAATATTAAGATCTGTGGCTGCACTTCAAATATCGACTTCCAGGACCAAATAAGAATCTTAAGATCATGAATTGGACTCTTCTTCACTGATCAAACGATCAGCATTTTCATAAGACTGATCAAACCTCACGCCAACCAGCGTTCAAACGTGAGTCTGGTCGCACTAGAAGTAACCGGAAAACTCACGTTCGTTTCGACAAAGATTCCTAAATTTTCCTTAAGGTTTATATTAATAACTCTATACACTGTAAGTGTTTTTAAAAGTAGGAAAGATCACAATATGCAGATAAAGTTGGAATTCGAGAGGAAAAAATTGGGGTAAATATTAGTTTATAGGAAGGGGAGTTAGGGATCGGAATAACTTACCAAGGGACATGTTCAATAAATTTGCAATTTCTTTGAAATAATTCAAGAAAAGGCTAGAAAAACAACAGATAGGCAATCTGCCACGTGGGCGACTGTCCTAAATAGAGACCAGGATTGATTGATTGATTGATTGATTGATTGATTGATTGATTGATTGATTGATTGATTGATTGATTGATTGATTGATTGATTGATTGATCCTAAGGAACTTTTACAAAAAAATTAATGTAAATGAAAACAAACGAGTAAAAGTCGACTGTTCTGAATATCTATTTTTTTAAAGCCTCGAAAGTAATATTTTATATTGCAATTTGAACAAACCATTAGCTCTAAAACCACCTTGATCATATTGTTCTTGTTCTGTATTTTAATGTAAGATTTTGCAGTGTACTGCAGTATGAATATCAACATAATTTACTTGTATGAGTGTCCTTATAACAACACGCATGCTCGCACCACACACGCACAAGCACCTTCATTATGTTCTATCATTGTTTTGTAATATAATGCCCCTCAACCACACACACACATCCATCGGCCGATCCTGGCTACGTTACTGGCGTAAGCACTACACATTCACTGGCGTACGACGTCGGGAGTGGCAGTTCTGACTACTCTTTAATTTATTTGCAGTTAATTCGGAGCGAAACCTCCAATATGTTTTTCTTTTCTTTTTTCCCCTTCTCTTATCCCTGCTCTTTCTGAAGTTCTCAAGTATTTTTAAAATTTAAAAGTAATTGTGTAATCTATGTTATTGAACTCTCTGTCCGAAACGCCATCATTACCTGCGTCTGATGCTGGAACCAACCTAGTGCCATGGTCCTATACTCACTACCGAGCTCCACTGCCAGTTAAAAGAATGTGACCCTCGATACAGTAGCACGTGCTCATGACATAGCGATCGATGACATAATAGGCCGACAGAACGTTTACTAGTACTGTGTTCACCGACTGTTACACCAGCAAAAAGCAAAGCAAAGTCATCTCCGTACAGACCATGAAGGCCCTTGGAGGGGTGGAAGCTAAAGGCTACCACTATCCGTAACCTCGGCACTTGGTGAGGTAGAGTGGTTAGCTCTGCGCCCGGCCATCTTTGCTCCCAGGAATTTACCTGGTACTCATTTTTTGTGTAGGCTGAGTGGACCTCAGGGCCATGTGCACCTCCGGAAGTGGAAATCTCGTTTCTTAAATTTTATGACTTCCTGACGGGGATTCGAACCCACGTCCTTCCGGGCGAACCGAGCACGCCTTTACCCCCTCGGCCAGGCAGCCTCTACTGTTACACCAGCCCTGACACAAAAACAAATAAAATACAATGTATAATAATAATAATAATAATAATAATAATAATAATAATAATAACAATAATTATAATTAATAACAATTGCATTAAGTCCCACTAACAAATTTTACGGTGACGCAGAGATGCCGGAATTTAGTGCCGCAGGAGTTCTTTTACGTGCCAGTAAATCGATGTCAGAGTATTTATTATCTACATATAAAAACAAATTCACCGAGCGAGTTGGCTACACGATTCGAGGCGTATTACTGTGAGCTTGCATGCGGGAGATAGTGGATTCCAGCCCCACTTTCGGCAGACCTGAAAATGGTTTTCCGCGGTTTCCCATTTTCTTACTAGGTACTTTGAGGCTGAAATTAAGACCATGGTCGCTTCCCTTCCAGTTCTATCCCTGTCCTATCTCATCGATGCCGTAAGATCTGAGTCCGTGTGATTTAAAACAAATAGCCAAAGGAGCCCTACAAATTCGTACCACTTTCATGTATTTTCAGTCACTGTAAAGTTCTTGGAATATCTCTTTTGTCAGTACCATTGAAATAACTGTCTGTTATTCTAGAAGCCATTTATCTTCAGTTTCGACTTAGTTAACCTATAACTGTTAAGATACTCAGTCTGTTGAAAACTAATTCAGGATAAATAAGTTTAGAAAATACCAGGCGAAGAAAACATTCAGTAACATTTATTATATTTTCAAAATGATTTTGCAGTTATTTTTAATATTATTTTATCCTGAATTAAATTAGTTCTCCACAGACCGATTAACCTACAAGAAAAAACTGTGTCATTCAAATATTCAGGATTTTCTTTTGTTGTTGTTGTTGTTGTTGTTGTTGTTGTTGTTGTTGTTGTTGTTGTTGTTGTTGTTGTTGTTGTTGTTGTTGTTGTTGTTGTTGTTGTTGTTGTTGTTGTTGTTGTTGTTGTTGTTGAAAGAGCTACATCCAATTATACATAGAACATCTCTTAACATATTTTGTTACTTTATATTACCTATATTCGAAACAACTCAAAAGAATTTGGCGCTCGTATTGTGCATACATTCACAATAATTACCTGATATTGTCATTACAGGGTTAATTGTATTTGGTAATGTATAAATATATTTGGACGGTCATAACAAGTCATAAACTTATACATTTTCTTGTAAACAACTGGAGTGTAAATAAGCGAGGAAAGAACAGGGTAACTAGAGTGTACGACTTCATGTTGATGGCGAGGCAACATACACGTTCTTCGTTGTTTACACAGAACTCCTCCAGCACCATGTGTTCTACACACATGACAGAGACGAGCTTTCAAGAAAAAGTCAATGTCGCACACAGCTCCTCTGGACGGTAGACGCCCACAACTTGAGAAAATATACCAAAACGATAAATGGATGGTTCACGTAATAATGCTCAAGTTATTGTTCCATATTATATACTAGGTATTTCCGCGTTCCTGATAATCCATAACAGAGATTTAATTTACTGTAAATAATTAATTTAAGACGCAATGTGTTAGTTTCGTATAGAATTAAATGAACATTGCAAACAATAAAGCTTGGTGATGATTTAAGATAAGAGAGGGTTTTTTTTTCTATTTGCTTTACGTCGCACCGACACAGATATGTCTTATGGCGACGATGGGACAGGAAAGGCCTAGGAAGTGGAAGGAAGCGGCCGTGGCCTTAATTAAGGTACAGCCCCGGGATTTGCCTGGTGTGAAAATGGGAAACCACGGAAAACCATCTTGAGGGCTGCCGACAGTTGGGCTCGAACCCACTATCTCCCGATTACTGGATAATGGCCGCACTTAAGCGACTGCAGCTATCGAGCTCGGTAAGAGAGAATGGCACAGCTTGATATCACAACACGATTATTATATAAATGAGTCCTTTTAAATCATTAGGTAAATAGCACAGAATGGAAACGGTTCCTAGACAAATAATAATGTTTTAGAACTACATTTAAATATCCTGCATTATCTTTGGATAATAGCAGTTGAACATGAATTCCGTTTAGTTACAGCATTTTTGTTGCAAAGTATCTAATGACCTGACATTCTAATTGTGGCACTGGTAGTAGTCATCTTCATACTGTTTTTCTCAGATCGTATTTCTACATACAGTTCATCTTATTATTTTATTCATCTTGCGTTTTCCCCACCTTGGTGGAGTCAGGGGTGCGGACTGTGCCGCAAACATGGACCTTATCCGGTTTTAAGACCGGGTGCTTTTCCTGATGTCAATTCTGTGTGAAGGGATGTACAACACTGCTACGTGCGTCTGTGGTGATTAGTAGCGTGCTGTGTTGCACTCTATTTGTATGAAGATGTGGGCATTGAAACATACAGAAACATCCAGTCCCTGAGCAAGAGGAATTAATCAGATGTGGCTAAAATCTCCGACTTATTAAACTATTAACTGCCATCGTTTTCTGTGATTTAAAACGTTTCGTAGGTTGCTTACGGCATGCAGTAACAGAGGAAAATAACACTAACTATGTATTTTGAACAACCATCGTCTATAGAAAGAAAGGTAGACGGATGCCTGGCCAAAGCAGTAAAGGCCCAGAAGCACGTGGGTAAATTAAATGAAATGGCGTATGGCTTTTAGTGCCGGGAGTGTCCGAGGACAAGTTCGGCTCGCCAGACGCAGGTCTTTTGATTTGATTCTCACAGGCGACCTACGCGTCGTGATGAGGATGAAATTATGACGACGATACGTACACCCAGACCCGTGCCAGCGAAATTAACCAATCATGGTTAAATTCCCGACCCTGCCGGGAATCGAGCCCGGGACCCCTGCGGCCAAAGGCCAGCACGCTAACCATTTAGCCATGGAGCCGGACAGCACGTGGATACATTTCCCCTTTACCTTCCGCACCTTCAACTTTGTTACTTTTTAAATATAAAAATAAAATTATATTGGTCTGGCCAGAGTTACCGTCTACGGGATGGAGTAGACAGTACAACCAGCGACTCAACGCCGAGTGTTGGGCGGAGGTAAATAACCCGACTCTATAAAGGGGGCCAATGGCTTCGGGTTGAGGAGCCCCCTTTAGGAGGGTGCTGGTAAGCGAGGGGAGTAAATGCCACTGAAATCCAGCACGCAGCCTCTGTACTCCAGGCTAGGTGCGGCTGAAAAAGGCGTCTGGCCTCCAGATTAGGGGCGACCTCAGTGAAACCTGACAAGAGGTATAAAATGCCCTCAGAAGCAGGCGAAGCGACGCGTCGATTCAGGTAATTTATCGTCGTATCAATGACTATGTCTTACTGGAATTGCTATCATACTAGGGCGTTTTCCCGAAGCGACGCGCGCCGCTTTGTGACGTGACAAACGTGCAAGGGCCAGCTGCTCAAGGACGTGGCAGGTCAAAGGAGCTAGTCAAACTGCGGTTTGCTACACTTAATGATGGAACGGTGACTGGACACCATCGAAACTTAACCGAAACCTTGAAGAACAGACGGACTGAAATCGCGTATGTCCAAAAAGCAAAGCGGACTGCAAAACAAAGGAAATCTGTCATGGAAAAATAGCGTGGCAGTTATTGTGAGTTACCGACTGTCTGACTGTATCACAAATGTCACCAGGGTATCGGATAGGCAGATGTCCTTCAAGACTGAAACAGAATCAATCAATGCCCGCATTATCTCCTGTTATGCAACCCGGGCCGGATTCGTAGACAGTGAAAAGGAGGAATTCTGGGAGTGTCTTGATGCCCATCTGTTGACATTTGCTTCAGACGAGTCCATCTTCATTGCAGGAGATTTGAATCGCCACGTTGAGGCTCAGAGAGACGGATATGTACGATGTTATTACGCAGCACGCAATTGATGGCCGTGGTGTGAGAGACGATAATGGATGTCGCATACTAGATTGCGATGACCTGGCTCTGGCCAACACCAGTGGCGGCCACGCAACTCAGACCGACTACTGGTTAATCAGACGTCGAGAAATGAAGACAGTAACCGATACCATAGTAATCCCGTGTGATAGCGTCGCCCCCCAACATCGCTTGCTTGTATTAGACCTGCAAATGAACCAAAACAAACAGACCATGACTGCTAGAACTGGACCCGAGTGAATCCGATGGTAGAAAATAAATGTGCATAAGAATGAACTGAAATCTGCATTGGCCAATTTCACAGGGAGGCCAAATCATACTGTGAAAGATCAATGGAAATATATTGTCAACCAGATACACCAGGCAGCCTCCATCCAACATTTTGAGGTAAAGAAAGCCCAGGAGGAAATTCAGCAATTAACAAACATGGTGGTGAGATGAAAAAGTGCAGCACGCAATCAGGAAAAAATAGCAAGCCTTCAAGACAGGGTGAACCATACGTCTTGAAGAGGACTTTCATCGATATCACTTAACAAAATAGTCTGCAGAGAGAGTCGCAGCAAAGGATAGCCACTACAAAGAATTGTACAGCCGGCGGAATGAGTCATGAGGAGCAACCAGTATCTACCGCCTCGCCAAATTCCGTAATCATTCAAGTCAGGACACAGAGCATATCATGCATATCAAGGGACATGACAAAACCATTCTACGGCAGCCACTAGCCATCGTGACTACTATGCTGGTGCCTGCAACAAGAAATTGCTCCACCCGCCAATACCAAGCCCTACGAGTAAGCCCATTCCTAGACCTGCGCCATTAATTACGCCTGAGGAAGTAATGGAATCCATCAATAAAATGAATGGGAAGGCCATTGGCCGCGATGATATAATGGGTGAAATTTGGAAGATCTTTCACAAGCCTAAAGTGGATTTCCTTGCCACTCTTTCACTTCAAATGTTGGTCTCATACTTCGTATTTATTTCGGATTAAGTAAACTGAGTACTCAGCTGGTTTGATCATCTACAGCTCCATCATCAACTGTTGTAGATGGCCGCCTAGGCGTCACTCGTGAGGTATTCTAGGGAATTGAGGAATGAGGTAGTTTTCCGTTGCTTTTCAGCCGGGTGAGGAAGTTTCTATCAGTCTTCCAAGCCCTTCGAAATTCACGCATCAGACGACCTATTGAGCGACATTTTCACACCATTCATAACAAGGACTGGCTGCATAAGGAAAGGCATTACTAGCATCTCTCACACATAACTTAAGTCATTTTCACGTTGTCATAGCCAAGAAGAAACTGACAAAGGTCAATAGAAAGTAAACAAATTTATTCTATCTCCTAGCAGAATTCACAATGCACTGTAAAAAGGTCTCACCAGAAGAGGCACTTATCTCATATTAGGTATGGAAAAGCTGAAAACAGTTCGTTCAATGTCTGTCTGTCTGTCTGTCTGTCTGTCTGTCTGTCTGTCTGTCTGTCTGTCTGTCTGTCTGTCTGTCTGTCTGTCTGTCTGTCTGTCTGTCTGTCTGTCTGCCTGTCTGTCTGTCTGTCTGTCTGTCTGTCTGTACGTCACGGGAAAACGGCTAGACAGAATTTATTCGAACTCGGTACTTAAGTTCATGGATAACAGGAGTGTTCTAAGCTATACATTATTTGATCATTCTACAGTGGCGTAGCAATATTAAGTCGACAAAAACAAGAAATGGCAAATGTAATATTATTTAAAAAACTGTAATTTATAATGGTTGAAATATAATTTCCTATTTATAAAGGTTTTATGCACTTTTACCTTACTAATGATAATAACAACAACGGAGATATTCACGATTATTACATTTATCACAAACTTCCAAATATCTCCGGAAATATTATAGTAACGATCAGAGAAAGTCCAGTTTTCAATTTGTTATTCCTGATATACAGTATTTCACCGTGCGAGCTATAATAATACGGATATACAGTATTCACGAATAAGTGTTTATTGACAAGTCCATCAACGACGAGCATCGCTGACGTTGTTCAGACGTCATAACAACTACCCGGCGATGGTGATGAGGGCTGTTGTGTTGTTGTTTGTAAAATGAAAGAGCTGCGTGGTAATTATCCCTTATTGATTAGGAAGGTAACGAAGAATACTGTAGAAATGAGAAGAAAAACATGAAGATCACTCGAAGAAAGAGAGAAAAAAGGAATCATAAGAGAGGGAACTAGAAGTCTAGGCTTCGAATGTTTAATACCACTCTGGCGGAAAAAGAAATGTAATGGCCTGCGATGTTCTAAGTCCCTAAAACTTGTCAAAAATAGCATTTCGGTCACCTATTATTATATTATTATTATTATTATTATTATTAGCTGAGGTGTGCTTTGTCTCTTCTGCTGTCACGCATTTCTGCTAGATGGAATTACCACTGCAATTATGCAAAAACTACCCCGTGAGCGACGGGTACGAAATCTCGTTAATCATAAGTCCCAAACAGTGATAGGCCTACATCTTAAAATATCCGCCCACAGCAACAGGAAGTCTGTTGCGAAAACACAGTGATATTGGGTATGATCTACAGATTATGAGAAAAAATATCCTTAACTGCAGATTTTCTATCTAATATGACGCACAGCATATTAAAAACACAGAGATGAAGAAACCTTGACATACCTTCTTACAAGTAACACTTTAGCGTACAATTAATATGTCTTAAACAATTCGCCTATCACATCACACACAGGCTTCATCAAATTATGGACAACGTGAAAATAACAATTCTGCACTGCCAACTTCAAATTTTATGCAAAATGTATGCATAAAAACTCCCGAGTCGAGAATCATGGCAATCAATGGGTGAATTAAATCTTGCAATAACTTGTCCACTGACGTGAAGGTAACTGCAGTGCTAGTTGTGAATGAAGAAACATTCACATGCTGTATGCCAGTGCAGTGAACAATAATAATAATAACAATAATAATAATAATAATAATGTTATTTGCTTTACGTCCCACTAAGTACTTTTAAGGTTTTCGGAGACGCCGAGCTGCCGGAATTTAGTCCCACAGGAGTTCTTTTATGTGCCAGCAAATCTATCGATACGAGGCTGACGTATTTGAGCACCTTCAAATACCACGGACTGAGCACTGAACATTGACAGGCTCGAATTAGGGGTGCTCCTTTTTGGCGTTTGGAAATCAGAAATTTGCAATTTGATTTGTAGCGTGTATCTATTTGTATTCTAGTGTTTTGTAGTTTTTTCAGGGGAAAAACATAGAATTTAAGTTAATTCCGGAAAAGGAATAAAATCTTTTATAATATTAATGTGAAATTAAAATTGCAATTGCATAGAGTTAATAATAAAATGAAAAGCAAGTATAATAAAACTGTGCATTTATTTTAAATTCATATGGACTAAAGTATGACGATGAAATAAATTTATGATGAGACATAATCGGAATAATAAAAAGAAAATACTGTCTGATATTCCAACGATCCTCAAACTGCGCGGGTAAAGTTTCCGTAAGAAAAATAAAGGATATAAAGTTTTATTTTAAATAATCATCATTCGCATTTAATCACATTATAAGATTCACGTTTTGATCAAATTTAGCATATTATCACGTATTCAAAACACATTAAAATTAGTTTACAAGTCGTTAAAATGAAAATACGAAAGAATAAACCTAAATGAAGATTTCGCACAATATGGCTATTGCGAAAATTCACCAACCCTAGCTATAAATAAATATATGCATTATATTTTGGAATGTTTGAAATTTAATAAACTGGCCGTAGGCCCTACTAATGTAAATATCTTTCCAGAGTCAAGATTTTAGTCTGTGAAAGTGGAGGACTGATTAATGTGTCCAGAAAAGAAATAACTGCTAAGCTCATAAATGTTAACTAACAAGAGCGAGGTGAGGGGGAGGGGGAGGGGGGAATGAGTTCAGGTTAAACGTCACGGCCCACTTATTTGGGGCGGAAGGGCAGCTGTGGGAACTGGCAATAAATAACAACCTATTTTTTGTCGCGCAATACGCATGAGGGTGGAAAAACATGGGGCAGTCTATTTATATACCAGGTCTGAAGTTAGTCCGTAAATATGGTTATGGAAGTACTGTATACCTTATTCCGTCTCTTGAGCGTGTCTCCACACCTGGACATGACACGGGCCGGCACTACACTTAGCACTACACTCGGCACAGCACACAGCACTCCCGCACACACCGTGGGTACCAGGCAGACTGTCGGGCTACTACCAGGGTGCACCGCCACTGGGCAAGCGCCAGGGTCTAACTGGCGCGCGCCGCCGCCCTCGCCCCTGTTTACATCGTCTTTTATTATTAATTACTCAGCTTTATCTGTTGTTTTCCAGTCAACATTCTCATCAATAGGTTATCCTTCGACCAGCATCAGATTAGTACTGAACCTATAAGCCGTTGCAAAGAAGTAAATTTGTACACCTTCAAGAAATTAATCTTCCTTTTCAGCTCAGTCCATGTCCATGAGAACAATTTGAGTAAAATAGAAACAATGTCACGAATTTGTAAGTAAGAACACTCTTGTTCAACCTCGGGCTAGTTAGGTTACAAATCGACCCTAATATTGCCCTAGTCGAACCTTCACTAGGACAACGGTTGGCCCAGAACAAATCTGGACAACTGTTCAGCAAACAAAGTCGATTAAGTTCAAAGTTTGTGACAACGAATATCGTGATCATGGCCTCCAGTAATAATGCTGCTATTGCTTTTACGTCCCACTAACTACTTATACAGTTTTTGGAGACGTCTAGGTGCCGGTATTTTGTCCCGTATAAGTTACTTTACATGCCGGCAATTCTATCGACACGAGGCTGGCGTATCTGAGCACCTTCAAATAAAAATGGACGGAGCCGGAATCGAACACACCATCTTGAACTCAGGAGGCCAGCGCTCTACCGTATGAGCAACTCAACCCCGACCCTCGAGTTTTACATGCAGTACGAACCATATGTATATGGCATTTCATATCAAACATTGCATTTCAGTTAACCGGGATTCGAACCGCGGTCTCTCTGGTAGTAGATTAGGTACTCAAAATTCTGTGAGCTTAAAGTATGCAGTGTCAGACCTCAGTAATGTCGACTGGTATTTAATGAAGATCCATGTCAGTAGATTTACCAGCAAATTCAACACATAACATTATTATTATTATTACTCTATCGATTGTTTTGACTGAGGATCGATGGCCTAGATATTAGTCCCCTTTAAACAACAAACATCATATTTTGACTGAGAACGAGAGATTTCACGAATATCAATGCCTAGAATTTGGTTGAATATTGAGCGATTGCTAATAAATGGAGGACTAAGTGTAACAATATGTCTTAAAAATCTATTATTATTATTATTATTATTATTATTATTATTATTATTATTATTATTATTATTATTATTATTATTATTATTATTATTATTATTATTATTACTGCAATGTCTCCTCGCAGAAAATTACGGAGTCTAATCTCAGTACAGTCTATTGGTATTTAAGAGGGAGAAATTGAATTGGCCCATGTCTAGATTTACCAAAACTTTAAGGACTTCACTCTCAGGGCAATATTCAAAAACTTACAGCAGTAGAAGGTACGCTCAACACAAAACATTACTACCACTCCGTAGAAAGTAGTTTATTAGTCCTGCTTCTATTTGGCTCATTTGTATGTGCTTTTGTAGCGTATTTGCAACCTCCGTGTAGCTTCCAGTCATGTTTATGGCTGGTCATCATCCATTATTTAATCTTCATGTAGATTGGTCCATGGGAAAGACAAAACACTTGCTCAGGTCCTACGGATAAGCTCTGACAACTCTCTTTGGTCAATCCGTTAACCCTTTCATTGCCCTGAATCCCCTCATGTCCCGGCATCGACATTGGCTTGACTGGATTGTGTTTCCCACCTTTCATGAATGCATCTAGGCATTCAGGTAAACGTTTAGATTGAATTATAGGGCTCCAGAGCTTTAAGAGCTCCTTGAATGTCGGAAAGTGTGAAAATCTTTACCAAAGAATATACTAAACGAATGGATAAATACACTGAGGTCCATACAAATTTGTGGAGTCGATCCCACAGAATGATCACGAGAAATTGCACAAAGTACTGATACAACACGCACCTATCTTAGATACATGTTAATACAAATGACAGGCAAAATCCCTATGTGTTCACGATATATCTTCCCTTTTGCAAACAAATATATCCAGCTACATACTACAGCATAACATATTCCATAGAGGCGGCAACCCACGCTCCTAATTCTCCTGGCATCGGTAAAAACATCTCAGATTTATTATATGGTGTTCCTTGTTAAAAAAAACAGTATCAATTACTCTCTACAATGTCATTCGAGAGACTATTTCTAAATATGTTGCTTTATCTAATAAATATGCAATGAGGCTTACGAATTAGTGCTGAAGAACTTCTTCCTCTACGAACGTTAGTTGCGTGCGCCACAACATTGCAAAAGAACATCTGAATATGAACTTCACGTGAACTGCACGAACAAGTACAGGAAATCCCAAGTAATCTGTGAGAATGAATGCCTGGAAGTCACGCGGCGTTTCAACACAATCCCCCTATTTCGCCTGCACTGTGAGACTACAGTTCCCAGAGAGAGAACAAAACAACGGAGCAGCCACTGTGTTCTAGTGATTACCAAAGGCGTTATCCACTTGCTTGGTCACCCCACAGATGTGTTCACCTTCACGATGGGACTACAGTTCCCAGAGTAAAAACAACAGATATGACACAGTGAGTACCTGCTCTTGTTCAATCCTAAGAAGTGTTCAACAGTACGATCTCCACCTCCATAAGTAACGGTTAGCGCTATTAGCTACTGTCCTCGAGGACCCGGGTTCGATTCCTGGTATTGCCAGAAATTTAAGATTGGCACGAGGGCTGGTATGTTGTAAAACTGTACATGCAGCTCATCTCCATTGGAGAGTTGCTTAAAAGAAGCTCCCACTGCCTTGGAACGAGGACACGATTTTACTTTATTTACCATTGCGATGAGACTACATTTCCTAGAGTAGTAAATGATGCAATTAAGCTTAAGTGATGGAATTTATTAAGTTTATAAAGTGAGCGGGCTAAACAACCAGGCTATTAGTCTCAAAAGGTTTGAAAAAGTTTGAAGCAAATGTTATTAAATTACTCATCATTTGATACAACTCGTGATCATAAACACACACATCTCTATTTACATACAGTACAACACATTACTCTACAAGCCATCACAGAAACGTGCTATAGAATACATCTCTCCAGACAGAGGTGGCGTCAGGAAAGGTATCCGGGCGTAAAAGTAGGCTAAACACATACAAAGTGCCGCCCTCAGGTAACTGGGAAAAGGCCAGGAAGAAGAAAACCTTGCATTAATTTTCAAGTTAAGGTGCCTATCACTGTGGTTTATGCTGATAGGTTTGAATTCTACCGAGAGCGATCTTTAGGTAGAATCTGAGGATTAATCTAAATTTCGATTTTCCAAGTTGGACGGTGTCAGTTCTGCGTAGCCTACATTATATACAGGTTTACGACGTTTCCAATACATTACAGTATTCCCTATCAAGGTAACTGATGGGCCCCTAATCGATCCAAGATATTTAGCCTCTACAGGCAGATCTGAAGGGCCAAAATAAATTCAGCGAGACAAGTAGGGCCTACACGTATTATTTATTTGCTATAGTTTTATTTCTGTGAGTAGGCCTACTTTGAGGACTGTAGCGAATATCGCTAACAGTTACATTACGAAGGTGGACATAGGCTAGACTACTCGTGAATATATCTGGGTGCTGAGCAAGCAGGAGGGTAACTACTCTGGTACGCACTTGGTACAGTAGCTGCTCTGTTGATTTAACTCTGGGAACTGCTACTTTGAGTGACAATACACGTGTTTTGTTCTACAGCATATGTTTCGTGAGCCTTAAAAAAAGACAGAGTTTGCCACTGGGTAAGAAATGCATGTGGCCTCCGTAGAGGTCTGGTGCAGGTCTTCCGAATTGACGCGTGTAGGTGACCTGCGCGTCTGTGAGGATGGCGCTCTAGCTATGATGAATGCCAACGCTGAAAACTACACCATCAACCAGCCCCTGAGCCCCCGGAATTAACCAATTAAGGTTGAAATCCCCGACCCGGCTGGGAATCGAACCCAGGATCTCCTGGACCAAAGACCAGCATACTAGCCATTTAGCCATGGAGCCGGACTCCGACTGGGAAAGAAAATGCTTACTGTTCCGTATTTTAACTATTTTACTTCTAAGTCTTAATATCGATTTTTCCGCCACGCATTTCTAATGATGACCGGAGAATATATTTGAAGGTGCTCAAATACGTCAGATTTACTCCTGCGGGACAAAATTGCGGCACCTCCGAGTCTCCGAAAAAAGCATGAAAATGTAGTTAGTGGGACGTAAAACCATTATTATTATTATTATTATTATTATTATTATTATTATTATTATTATTATTATTATTATTATTATTATTATTATTATTATTATTTCATACTCCAGGATGTAACTGTAATGTTGCTTATCGTCGTTGCGCCTCGAAATACGGCTGACAATTCTGAGGGGAGAAATGCTGACCCGCAACACATGTACCACGTAGAACGAAAATTCGTTGATACATAGTTCATGTAATACTGAACCTTATATGTCAGAGTTATAAGCTGAAATATTATCACAAGGCGGTTTTTCTAGGCACGATGACGAATTCTTATGGAGCGACCTGTAAGATAGGAAGAATACGAATGACCTTGGTCACCTGTTTATTAATATAACACGGTTCGTTCAAATTATAATATGCATTTACCGTTAACATTTTCTAACTCATTGTGTTTTATAGAAGAGCGTAATTATGTAATTGTAGTTTTTTGCTTACAAGTTTTCAATAGAGCCCAGTAATAGGAATTGATGCGGGGCGAAGAAATTATGGTAGAAAGAGGAGGAAATGATGGTGGTGGTTGATGTTTCGAAGACAGGGATAACGAAATTTTGATCCTGCGAGTAAAGATGGTATCGCCTAAGGAAAGTCAACAGTCATGAAAGACAGGAAAATGAACGACTGCCAGTGTCTCAGAAGACACTGACATTGGAAAATAATGATCAAGGGAAATCAAATAGGGAAGAACGAAGTAAAAAGCCTAGGTACCAACATATTGGGGATGTGTGGGATCTTATTATGACAGTGCGGGGCAGATTTAAGGGAACGGAGACTGTTATCAGTGGGATAGTGTGAAGGAATGATACTGACTGGAGGGTGATCGGGGATTTAAATGAGACTGTGAAGTGGGTAAGTGGGGAAAATGGAAATTTGTAAATCCTAATGGGTGGGCACGAGGTAAGGATCTACACTCAGATCGCCTCAGATGGCTATAGAATGTTGTCATAGAATTATTTGAATCGAAAACTGGAAAATATCCGGAGGAAAGCAACACAATTTGTTCTGGGTGTTTCTCGACAAAGGAGTAATGTGACGAAAATGTTTGAGAAAAACCTAGGTAAGCAACTGATGGTGATTGATTGATTGATTGATTGATTGATTGATTGATTGATTGATTGATTGATTGATTGATTGATTCATTCATTGATTCATTCATTCATTCATTCATTCATTCATTCATTCATTCATTCATTCATTCATTCATTCATTCATTCATTCATTCATTGATTGATTGATTGATTGATTGATTGATTGATTGATTGATTGATTGATTGATTGATTGATTGTGAGTTGGTGGGTTCGATTATCCCCATCAACAGCCCTGGTTTCTTTTTGTTTTCCCCTCTCACACCAGGCGAATTCTGGGACTGAACCTTGCTTACAGCCATGGCTACCTCATTCTGAGTCCTAGGACTTTCCTATCCCATCGCCGCCGGAAACCTATCCGAGTTTGTGTAATGTTAAACTGCTATCAAAAGAAAGTTCTTAGTTCTTAGTGGCCCGCTGGATTTTTATTTGGCAGAAATATTAAGATTTCACTACACGAACTAATAGCTGAAAAACCTGTCATGAAACTCGTGAAGTATACAAACCATTACCATCATCAAGGCAGTAGCGTTCTGTGGCTTACTGCGTAAAGGGACAGAGGGGTTTTACACAAAGTCCCCCGCAATTTTAACAGACTACACAGTCAATATTAACCACTTAATGCCCGTTTACTCATTTTGTTTTTTCGTAGCAATAATTGGAAATAACCAATCATCGATGGAGGGGAAGTGGGGACATTACTGTTATGCATACATTTGTTCACCTACCATGAAATTAATTTTCCAAGTTGTGAAGCAACAATCCTATTAACAAACTAACGCAATACAGAGCTCAGACAGAGCGGGTTTATAATATACCCAGGATGTTTGTTTCAGGAACAAGAAGAATCGGCTCTGCAGCGCAGCTGACTTATTATTCGTCTCCTCTTTTTAAGGTTGCAAATCCCAAGAATGTCATCGTCACTGGGTACTCACCAAGGCAACCGTGGTCCTAATATCACTCAATGCACGTGGGATTTATAACATAAAAAGTCATATCTTTGTGATTCGATTTCACAGCAAATAGAAGACCCTAGTGACTATTAGCATTATATTAATAAGAACGCAAAGCCATGTCTGTACAGATCTCAAAAGACCCTTGAATGAGTGAATGAGCTTCCACTATCCGCAACTCGGCACTAAGTGAGATCCCGCAACAATGAATAGGTTACTCTTTTATGAAGTGGACTGTGTGAACCTTTTGACTACGTATGTCTCCATAAATGGAAGTCTCGCTTCTAAATTGTTCAGCTTCCTGGTGGAGAATCGAACCCGCGCCCTTTCAGGTGAACCGAACGTGCCTTTACCGTTTCGGCTAGGCAGTTCCTACCACTGTAAGTTTGAAGCGAAAAAAAAAAGCTTTCTTTCTCAAATCTTCACATAATAGGTAGATATTTAAGATCTGGGTGGGCAGACTTACTGTCAATTTAGAGAGTTCCCGGTGTTTCTTAGGACTAACAGTAGTTAAGCATTGTTTGTAAGAGGCAGACAACCGAATTATCAATCCCATTAGAAAAGGGACTTAGAACAGATATAATAATAATAATAATAATAATAATAATAATAATAATAATAATAATAATAATAATAATAATAATAATAATAAAGTCTTATGTCTCCTGTTATACTTCTGAGTTTGTCAGCCAGGCGTGCGATGCTTTCTTTGTCAACATACGGCTGATCAAACTCGTTCGTGTACCGCCCGTTCAAAGCCTAATGTATCTATTGTGATTTTGTCAGCTCTGTGGTAGGAACCTGAGGTGAGAAGTTCTCTGCAGCACTTAGATTGAGAGGTGTTAAAATTTTGTCTGCAGCTATTACTGCAATGTGAATGGTAAAGTTTCCTTTATTTCTATAGAAGTGATTTCAGTAATCCAATCTGTGAACATTTAATTTGTTTATGTATGTAAGTTCTCGACCAGTCCGACTCATTGGCTGAATGGCCAGCGTTGAGGCCTTCGGTTCAGAGTGTCTCGGGTTCGATTCCCGGCCAGATCGGGGATTTTAATCGCCTCTGATTAATTATTCTGGCCCGGGGACTGGGTGTTTGTGTTTGTCCCAACACCGTCCTCTTTATATTCACACAACACACCTCACTACCAACCACCATAGAAACACGCAATAGTGATTACATCCCTCCATATAGGGTTGGCGTCAGGAAGGGCATCCGGTCGTAAAACAGGGCCAAATCCACATTACATTACATTACGTTACATTACATTACATTACATTACATTACATACATACATACATAATACATACATACATACATACATACATACATACATACATACATACATACATACATACATACATACATACATACATACATACATACATACATACATACATACATACATACATATGTGTGACACAGTTCGCACCCGCGACCCCACATGTGTGGGAAAAGCGGTAGGAAAAGAAGAAGATGTAAGTCCTCGACCACCTACCGCACCCATTCACTACCTATGCACCCTTTAGGGCACTAAAGAACGGGCCAAAGTGAATCTTTTCCTGGAGGATTAGAGTGATGCATGTGGTTTTTGGTTAGCATTTTTTTTCTAATTGCTGGAGTTCAGTTTCGGGCCACTGGTTACTGCCAAAAAAATGTGTTAGAACTGGTATAGCAAAAGTATTTAGAGCCTTTATAGATACTGTTCTTGCCTATGAGCTTGTATCTCCCGTACCCAGTGAAGGTAAACTATGGTGAAATATTGTTTGATTTCTTATGATGTATCGTTCTTCCCTGGTTGTAGCCTAGGTACCTGTATGATTCGTTGTGGCCAAGGGGAGGAATGTTTTCGTGTTTGTGGTTTATATTCTTTGAGATGCATGAGATTCTTTCCACATGATCATATTTGTCAAGTCCATGTTGCATATATACGTCTGCAGAGAAACTGTAAGTGAGTGCAAGTAGATGTTCCAGTTTTGTGTTGTGGCAGCGTAAGGTTCTACATCATCCACATGCAGCAGATGTGATATCTTGTGCGTAACATTGCTGTTACCTTTGATGTCAGACCCATAATCGGTTGATTTAAGAAGCTGTGAGAGCGAACTGAATGCAAAACAGAAACGAATATGGCCCCTTGCAGTACATATCTTTTGTTGGGATATGGTCTAGTCTCAATAAGTTTATATCTGGTGTACAATTTGAGACTTATGTTCCACATCTTATTGTTGTTCTGAGCCGCGAGACAATTACTGGATCGATCTCGTATATGATTAGCACTTTCAAGAGCCAAGTACGGGGAACGAGTCAAACGCTTTTCTGAAGTCTATGAAATTATATGGTATAGGTCCCTCTGTTTCAACCAAGCTTGCTCCATGACAACTATTATCGATTTCCAGCTGTTCTTTACAGCCTAGTGAGAACTTCTTGCCGCGCGTTTGCTCATCAGCAATTAAATTGCTTTTCTCTCAGTGTTCTTGGATCCAGTTTGCTACGATGGACGCGATGCTTTTGTACAGAGCTGGCAGACATGTGATGGGACAGTAGTTAGCGGGGTTGGCTAGGTCTGCATCTTTTAACTTCAAGTATCTAATCTCTCACGAGAAAGTTGATAGTGTTTACAGATCTTCGATTAAATCTCGAAATAAATTAGCTCGGTTTTGGGCGTTTTGGTCAAAGTTAAAAGGCTGAACGCCCATCCCATAGCCACGTAATAATTTGAAAATTTCAACCGAGGATCCTCCCATAATCGGACCTTGGTCGTCCCCGTAGGAAGCCAACAGCTAAGCTACTACATCAATCTCGCCTCTTGTTTGTTCTACACTAATAATAACGAAAAAGGCAATAATGTAATAACTCGCAGATCACGATTTATTGTTGAACATTAAAATAGCTGTAGGCCTACCATAGCTTGTACGTCATCGTGAGAAAACATCCCACGTGGTGATGACATGGCGTGCATGGTTCTTGTCTACCAAACGCTTCATTAGTCCTTAATTGCTACCGCGAGTGATAACTTTTAAGCGCTGCTATCATAAGGCAGATTTTGATAATGGCTTTTGCTTAATCAATGACATCAGGCTTCCCGTGTAGCGCACTATTTTACCAGATATGGAGGCTTAATTGCGACCTCAACGTGGCTACTCGTATCACAGTCTTTATTCAGTTAGCTATTTGTGTGCAGTGGATTGAGTAAAAAACGCAGATTTATAATCATAAATAACAGCATGAGTACTTCAAGATCGAGTTTCTGAAGAGGAATTTTACAACTTTTGCAGTCTCTTAACATCGCCAAGCAAGTAAATTTGCATCGTATGATTATGATATACATACAAGAATAAATAATGAAAAAATTAAACAAGAGAGTTAGTTTGTACTTTAGCGTGAGTGTTAATATCATAACCATCCAAACCCGTATTCCGTCCGTAACCTGAAATTTAGGATCATAAATATCTTCCCCCTCCCCCCAGCCTTGAATGCCCCCATTCGATCTTTGATTTGGTGACGCCTCTTTTCTGAACTTCGTCATATTTTCAGTATTCTGCAGATTTTAGTTTGAATATATTGGGCGTGTCGAGAAAAAACACTAAAGGACTCAAAAGTAAATGAAGAGAACTGATTTCCTTCGACCTGAGGGGAAGAACCTGTGTGGTGTGTGAGCAACGGGCACAGGACAGAGGAAAGTAGATGAAGCTTATCCAATACAGTGATCTGGATAAAGGTAGAAGAAGCTGACGGATGAAGATTAAATATTAAAAAGTGCTTCTATGTGTACTTAAGAAAAATCCTGTTAGTTTTTCAGGAGGGGTAAAACATCACACATTTTAGTTTATCAGAATTTATTATTGTTTAATGTCATTCAATCAAGTTTTAAATAACTCAGGTTATTATATGTAGTAACATACAGAAAATATTCTGAGCCCGATCGGAGTACTTTAATTGGTTTATTTTGAATCTAGATTCTTAACAGTTCACGTCAGTGTCGACGATAGAATCATATAGTAACTTTATGATAATTTTAATTTTAACTTGTGACATTTTAGTTTCATATTTCCATCGAGGAATCTTAGTCTGGGGGGAAAGGCAGTTTTCTAAAGCGGGTAGTGAGGGTGTGGTTTTTAAAAAAAGATTGCTTCACTTTAATTTAGGATACTAACCACATAGGATCTACCAGCGTATATTTTTCTTGTCAATTAGCATAAATTGCACAGTTTTTTATCAATTTTGCGAACAGAGTTTTGGTAATGTTAGGTTAGTGCTTTCAGACAATTTCAGTCCAGTACTTGAGTAGTTTCATCAGACAATTTTCTGGTAATTTTACTAGAGATGATTTGTAGTTGTTTTCGGCGGAAAACTTATTTTAAATTGTTAACATACAGCCTTTCTGGTCGCACTGATAGAAACGTTTTCGTGTCATTTTATTTAACATTTTACGGCAGATATCTCGTCATTCTCAGTGGATAATTGTCTGATCTTTCTTGGAGACAGAATTTCCGGATTGAGCCATTACATGGTTATTTTAAGTGGTAATTCCGCATATTAATATAATATTTCATGTTCCTACAGTATCTGCTCCAATGATACTCAATTTCAATTCACGTGAGAGGATGTTTGCTCGGGACATGTTACATAGGTAGTGCAGGTAACATAATGATTCTCTTGACGTCACATTTAAGCCAAATCTTTAGAGGATATTTTAGTACATCCTAGTAACATCTTATAGCGTAAACCTCCAGAGCTTTTTAGAACAGAAAATGTTAAGCAAAGAATAAACGTGATTACGTGCCAAACATAGCCCAGCTTTCTGCCCTGGTCACGTGCAGACCACATGGACGACACGCATAAAGTTCCACACAACTCGTGGTCTTGGTTATTTATTTCACCTATCACCCATGTGCCATTTCATATGCGACGCCATTAAGGTCTTTCTGACACAGTTTCTTTCTATTTAATCTAAACAGTAAAACTTCATTGAGACATTCGCGTTTGACTGATTATCCCCAGCAATTCACCCTTACATTGATCCCCAGGGCTTCCTCAAAATAACAGTTGCAAAATGTCTTGCATAAGTAGTTTTGCTTAGTAAATTGTCACCGATAAAGTCAATATATTTCACGATTCATACTCTATAAAAGGTGCAATGTTCAGACTCCCTTTAATACTCATCCCGGATAATATCTTCATTCAGAACCAAGAAATGAATACCATTGGATCAGAAAAACTTACATGTTATCTGTTCAAACGACACCTGATGCTCTTGCTTCGTCAGATGAGTTTTTCGAATGTTTGACGAGTTTTGAAAATCAAATAAATAAATAAATAAATAAATACAAACAGCAGATACCTATACAGTATAGAAATAATTAACTGTAGACCGCAGTAAGACTAAGGTAGCACCAATGAAAAAGCAAGTGGGTAAAAACTGCACTCTTGACCGTTGTTCTGCATGGCATGGCTGCCACACTCTTACTCCAGAGGAACGCCGAATGTTATCCAAACACATAAACAACGTCCGCTTCCTCTCCAATTTTGGAGTGAATAAGTTACAAATGCATACGCCAGTTGAGGCAGTACGGCTATACAGAATTCCAAACAAAATTACCACACATTAAGTAAACAATGCTGTTAATGGCCCTAGCTACTTTTAATACAGCAATAATATAAAATTTAAAATCATGAAAGTCCACTTCTATGGTGTAGTGGTTAGTGTGGTCAGATGCCACCCCCAGAGGCCCGGGTTCGATTCCCGGCTCTGCCACGAAATTTTAAAAGGGGAACGAGAGCTGGAACTGTGTACAATCAGCCTAGAAAGGTCAACTGAGTAGAGGTGGGTTCGATTCTCACCTCAGCGATAAGCACACTGAATGACTGATTCATTTGTTGAGTTAGAAGTTGAGCAAGTAGAATCTTTAGTCTTCCAAAAAGCATTATCAGAATCATAATAGCAATCAACTGTTGAGGTAGCTTTCCTCCAATCGTGTTATTAAGTGTTGGAACGCTGAACTGACTGTGGATTAATACATGCAAGCTTTTGAAAGCATTACGTCTTTGAAGGTTAATATCAATGTTGTAGTGAAAAACTCACTCACGTAAGCGTTTGGAAAGCTGTTTCAATTGACGAAAAAACTATGAGCCAGCGAATTTGAACCAGTGGAAATATGTTATCTTTATGTGTTTATCCAGAATTGTAAACATATATTTCTTACGGAGTGAAAATGAGTGAGGAACCACACAGAATTCCGTTTAAACAATGGAAGAAAGTTATCAGCCATTTACACTCATAATTGTCCTTGTCATGACTCACAAACATGTATGTTTATAGCTATTGTTTATAATTACTGTTTGTAGGTAAACTGTCCGTCTATGATACAAATATCTGCGTGATATTTAGCGGTCGTTCCTCGTTAGTCTCGTTTATCCAAAAATCGTCAGTGTTTTTTGCGTGATAATGTAACAAATATTGTAGACAGACAAACACAATTGTAACAGACTTTTTGACACCATTCATCACAAGCGGGGACTGAAGCTGTAAATGTATTATATTATATTATATTATATTATATTATATTATATTATATTATATTATATTATATTATATTATATTATATTATATTATATTATATTATATTATATTATATTATATTATATACACACGTTATTGTGTTATTTTTTTGCTAGTTTATTTTTACGTCGCATCGACACAGATAGGTCTTATTGCGACGATGGGACAGGAAAGGGCTAGAAGTGGGAAGGAAGCGGTCATGGCCTTAATTAAGGTACAGCCTGGTGAGAAAATGGGAAACCACGGAAAACCATTTTCAGGGCTGCCGACAGTGGGGTTCGAACCTACTATCTCCCGAATACTGGATACTGGCCGCACTTATGTGTTAATTTTATAAGTTATTCCGTGTAATCTTCTCTTTAAATAGAGAGTGAAAGTTTCAAAACAACTTTCTGATGTACCTTTTCTTTACATAAATGAGCGGCTATGAAATGTTTCGTGCCCTTTTGAACATGTCAGTTGTAGTGTTCATCGAGGACAATGAATACAACAATTGTGATGGGCGCACAGTGACATGCGGATACTTGATGGGGCAGAAGAGGTGAGAGCGGAACTCTCAATGGGATGGCGCAACAAAACAAAACAAAATAAAAGCGGAAGTCTTCCGGACTTCTTAACAAAAACCAGTTCTTCATCCTCAAAGGTCTTTTGATCTCGACACACTTCGACCACACGGTCAACTAAATTTGACATCAGACGGACTCTGTACGCTCTAGAAATCCAATCCGACTCATAAGACGTGAAATATCTACTTCCATCTAGACATCTAATACTATTTCATCATCACCACGTAATGCGAATCAATATTCAAGAATTCTCACTTATGTTAGTGTGGATTATTTTCGCCTGAAAGTCCGGAGTTGAAACCTTTTACCCCAAGGTCAAGTTGTGTATGATATTGAAAGATACTTTAATGTGAATAGTTGGCCCTAGGATTGTCATAATTTCCTCTAGATTTCAAATTGTGTACATTTAACTAGATAGCGTGAATAAGAAATACAACCGGCTGCTTTTGCAGGGGACTGGAGGTGTAGTTATTTATTCTATTGGAACGACAATGTTCATAAAAATGTAGGATAAATCTTCATACAATTCTACTCTTTATATTGTTAAAACATTTGAGCCAGCGAATAAAATAATCCTATATGAAGTGTCGTACAAAACTAAATGTTTATAAGAATTAAATGAGAATTAATTTTGGAAACCTATTAAGTAAATCCCAGATGTGTACATGGTATATCCCACTGGCGGAACTACTGAGCTAGGGAGACCTGGCGATAGCCTCATTGAACTTACGTTAGAGAACTAAATGAACCACACCTGTTCTTTCTTAAACCTACTGCCTCTTTCTTCCTGGTTGAGAATAGTCATATGAAGAATACCAAGTTAATGCAGTTTAGTCAACAATAAAACTTAGTAAAGATACATTGTGGCGAAAAATGGATTGAAAGGAAAACGAGGCAGGATAGAACGTGTGATAGTAACAACTATACCCCACCCCCCTTCCCCACCATCACATCTTCTCCTTACTTAGTCCTTCCAAGTGAAGTAAGTTCTTCTTATGCTTTCCTGAAACAGGTACTAACATCTCCATGACATTTATCTATAGACACATGAACCAAACCAGAAAAGAAGCAGTATAATGTTTTTACATAATTATATAAAGTACGTGTGGTTTGTAGCCAAATGAAATACTATCCATAGCATTCTTCACAGAAAAGCACTTTAACCCTGACCTTCTGCAAGGTATGACCTATTTTAAATTTACCATATATTTAAAAAAATTGAAGTCATCTCAGTACAAATTATGAAGGCCTTGGAGGGGTGGAAGGTTAAGGCTTCCATTATTCGTAACCTCAGCACTAAGCCCTTTGCCCTCAGGAATTATCCAGGGAATTAATTTTTGGTATAGGCTGAGTGAACCTCAGGACTATGCGCCTTTTTAAGAGCGGAACTATCGTTTCTAACTTTTCGATTTCCTAGCGGGAATTCAACTCACGTTCTTCCGGGTAAACCGATCTATCTTTGGAGACATCTTTAGCCAGTACTTCAAAATAATAGCTGAAGAAACTCTACACTCATGTCAATAACTGAAAGCCATCATGGCCTATGAACTCCTTAAGCTTTAATTTCAGTCTTAACAGGGAACACACAGCCAACGATTGACGAAGAAATTCAAAGATTCCGTTTGTTTTGTCATATAGGCCATATATAGAATAGGAGAACATAGTTTACCATTTATAATTTAGAAGACTACTCTGGTGGCAACGACCAACGCAGTGGAATATTCAGAGGACGGCCCCAAGAGAGCTTGGGCCAAGCAAATCAAGAACAAACTGCAATTTCTTAATCTACAGATTGTAACATTCAGTCCATCTCCATGGATGGGTGGCAAGTATCTTGACCGTCGGACCTCGGGATGAATTTCCGGCTGGACAGTGGGATTTTAATCATGAATGGTAATTCACTTAGTCCCTTGACTGGGTGTTAGTGCTGTTCCTAACATTCCTGCATCTCACACCCTGCGCTATCTTCCACTACGAAAACACGCAATTCCCACACACGATAGACATAGCCCACCCCCATCGGAGATCTGCATCCATCTGTAATAGCCAATGGATTTATTTATTTATTTATTTATTTATTTATTTATTTATTTATTTATTTATTTATTTATTTATTTATTTATTTATTTATTTATTTATTTATTCATGGAGGTGAAGTAACTGGCGCTCGACCGAATAACATATCAGAGAATCGTTCAGAAAACCTGTCAACCCATCCCACCCACAGCAACGTACTAGCTTCGGACCCAGACTCGTTCAGGTGTTGGCCAAGGGAACAAGAAAGAAGAAGTCTTCTGCTCTATAATTATGTTCTTGTTCATGTCTCTTTTAACCCAAAACTTTCTGTTTCGATTACAACTTGTTACTTACGAATTATCTTCCTAAATTTCCTGTAGTACTGCATTCTATAATTAACAGTAACAATAACACAATGCACCCACATTTTCTAGGCTGTAGAAGGTAATACTATTTATGCACAGAGTGCCATGTCCATAAAATGGGAGCAAACTTCATCTCCTCATTACAGCTTGTTCGGGCTAACGAGTTCTGCACTCGAGTGCGGTAAGCCCCTCGTTATGTCTGGCAGCCATGGCTCCAATAAACACGTAACTAAATGAAACCATTATCAACAAATGCGGGTTATATATTAAATCAATATCTGTTCAGTCACAACAGTAACAATACTTGCCTCTGTAGTATAGCGTTAAATACACATAAGTGCACATCATCAAGACCAATACAAATATAGAGAATTGTCCACTAATTCTCAAATTCTGCGAGCTGAATATACATAGACGGGCCAAAGAGAACTGAGCACATTTGAACACATTCTGAAGTCTAATTGCTTATAGACCGGTGACGGCAATTTTCCGACAACGGTGGCAATCAAGATATGTATAGGCCAATGAGACATTGCGCTGATATCAATCAATCAATCAAGCAATCATCAATGATCTTCATTTAGCGCAGTCAACCAGGTTGTAGATTCCCTATCAATTCTTTACCTAAACGTTTTCAAAGAACTTGTAAATTTATCGAACATTTCTCTTGATACATTATTCCAATACCTTACTTCTCATCCTGTAAATGAACATTTGCCCGGATTTGTCCTGAATTCCAACTTAATCTGCATATTATGACTTTTCCTACTTTTAAAACCTCCACTCAAGCTAATTCGTATACTAACGTCATTCCACGCCATCTATCCATAGACGGTTTGGAACATACCACTTACAGATCAGATGTAAGACTTTTCAGGCGTTTGCTCTATTAACCAGCGTTTCGTCTTAGGTCTGACACTAGACTCGTCAGAGTGGCATGTGTCAGACCCTACTCACTGACGCTGGGGTGTATGTAGGTGAACTTATCAGAAGCCCATTATAAGAGGCACAGTCTGATAATTGCATACAGGAGATAAATCTCCACAATGGAATGATTGCCCGCCTAGCAATTCCGAATGGAAAATTTTAAGTTCCCATGGAGGGAATTAGATATTTTTTCACCAATAGAGCTTGTCAAAAACAGATCAGATGTAAGGCTTTTCAGGCGTTTGCTCTATTAACCAACGTTTCGTCTTAGGTCTGGCACTAGACTCATCAGAGTGGGATGTGTCAGACCCTACCCATTAACGCTGGGGTGTATGATAAGTTCACCTGCATACACCGCAGCGTCCGTGGGTAGGGTCTAACACATCCCACTCTAATGAGTCTAGTGTCAGACCTAAGATGAAACGCTGGTTAATAGAACAAATGCCTGAAAAGCCTTATATCTGATCTGTTTTTGACAAGCTCTATTGGTGAAAAATATCTAATTCCCTCGATGGGAACTTAGAATTTTACATACCATTTAGCCGAGCATCTCGTCACCTTACTCCCAAATTTTCCCAGTCCTAAGCTTCCAACATTTTCGTAACACTACTGCTTTATCGGAAATCACCCAGAACAAATCGCACTGTTTCCCTTTGGGTCTTTTCCAGTTCTCGTACGAAGTAGTCCTGGTGTGGGTCTTATACACTGTTTCCATACTCTAATTGAAGCCTGCCCTATCCTGTGCCAAACTTTTCATTTCTACGTAACTACTACATCCTACACTTCCCTTCAGGCACATAGCTGTCTCCACGAAGCCTCCGTGGAGCAGTGTTGAAGGGCTTAGACTAGTTTCCTACAGACTCGTTAAACTCATTGTAGCTAATCTACTCGGCAGAGCAGTGCTGAAGAGCGTAGCTAATTTTCCACAAAATTGTTAAACTCGCTTTAGCTAATATACTCGAAGGACCAGTCTTCAAGATCTTAGACTAATTTCCCACAAAATCGTTAAAGTTGGTTCAGTTAATTCGATGGAGCAGTAGTTAAGGCTGCAGACTAATTCCCACGGAATCCTTAAACTCGTTGTACCAAATCTACTCGGTGGAGCAGTGCTGAAGAGCTTAGGTAATTTCCCACAGAATCGTTAAACACAGCGTAGCTAACATACTCGGCAGAGCAGTATTGAAGGCCGTAGACTAATTTCCCACAGAATTGTTAAACACAGCGTAGCTAACATACTCGGTAGAGCAGTCTTGAAGGCCGTAGACTAATTTCCCACAGAATCGTTAAACTCATAGCTAATTTACATGGTGAAGCAGTGTTGATGGCCATAAATTTCCAATAGAATCGTTTAACTCGGTGTAGCTAACCTAATCGGTGGAGCAGTGTTGAACGCCGCAGACTAATTTCCCACAGAATCGTTAAACACAGCGTAGCTAACATACTCGGCAGAGCAGTATTGAAGGCCGTAGACTAATTTCCCACAGAATCGTTAAACACAGCGTAGCTAACATACTCCGCAGAGGAGTATTGAAGGCCGTAGACTAATTTCCCACAGAATCGTTAAACACAGTGTAGCTAACATACTCGGCAGAGCAGTATTGAAGGCCGTAGACTAATTTCCCACAGAATCGTTAAACTCGTAGCTAATTTACAAGGTGAAGCAGTGTTGAAGGCCATAAATTTCCAATAGAATCGTTAAACTCGGTGTAGCTAATCTACTCAGGGGAGCAGTGTTTAAGAGCTAACTAATTTCTCGCAATTTACCTCATTGTTGCCACTAATTAAGTTTAGAATGAGAACGCTACATCTTTAGTCAAAGTGTTGAGCTCAAACTCCACTTCTAGGAGAGGCGCGGAAGACCTCATCCACTTCGGACGTGAAAGACAACCCGAGAAGAGAGTAATTATGCACCATCTGGCGGAGGGAGGTAAGTTAAGACGCACTTCCGGCGACTCTATCCAGAAATCCCTCTTGAAAGCTCTTGACTTAGTCTCCTGTTTGTTCTGCAGTTTCTCTTGGCCACTCCATCCAGACCAGACATCCACCATACTTTGTTCATGCCCATTTTCGAATGGTCATAACCGAGACGTAATTTAACTTTCAAAATACATTTACTCCTTCCCTAATTACCTAATCAACAGTATGTTGTAATGCGCTGTCAAGGTAAAAGTATCTAAAGAAATTCCGAAATACGCCAGGCTGACAGATTCAAACAGTTGAGGTGCTGTCCTTCTGACCCCAACTTGGCAGTTTCGATCCTGGCTCAGTCTGGTGGTATTTGCAGGTGCTCAAATAGTCAGCCACGTGTCGGCAGACTTACAGGCACGTGAAAGAACTCCTGCGGGACTAAATTCCGGCACCTCGGCGTCTCCGAAAACCGCAAAAGTAGTTAGTGGGACGTAAAGCAAATAACTTTATTATTTAAACACCGAAATACCGCCATAAACTCTTTGATCACAACTCCAGGTTTTCACGGATGTTGTAAAACTTCTTTCCACTTATCCAAGGTTATTTGTGTGGTTGCTGTAGCCAGCCTGGCTCATATTTGGTTTCCGGGTGCTTGGACTTGAATACCCTTTCTGCTTCCACGTAATATTTAAGATGAAAATTCAACCCCAGTAATCTACGGGAATTCGGACCTTGGCTATCTGAGATTGGTTCTAGAAAAGTAAATTTATTTATTTAGCGTATGGCTTTACAAATACAACACACAATGATTTTGAAGAACAAACTATATATTTATATCTAGAAACCTAAAATTGACTGATACGTTCTTCCCTCTTTCCACAGTTACTCTTTCTCTGTTTCTGGTTTGACCCTGACTTACTCCTGCGGTATTTGAAGTTGTTAAAATATGCCATACTCGAGTTGGTAGATTTAATGGCATGAAAAAACTCCTCTGGGAAAAATATCGGCACCGTGGTAATATAAGCAGCACCATAAATGCATTGTATTCATCCACAACAGCAACGGCAAAAAATGTAACTTACATTCCACCGAAGTGTGAAAAATTCTTTGTACAACTGTTGGTGCTCCCTTCGCTAACCTAGGCCTCTGTCGTGCGTAACGATCTCTTAGCTACATTTAATACATGGTTGGAAAATATTCAAAACGCATACGCACGTTAAGAATGGATTGTACGAAGGGACAAATGTATCACTTTTCATTTTCTACCTACGACCTGGTTCAAACCAACTTCGTGTTCGTGTGGCTGCAGCCCTTGTAAGGGTGGGCGGCATCTGCCATGTGTAGGTAACTGCGTGTTATTGTGGTGGAGGATAATGTTATATGTGATGTGTGAGTTGGAGGAATGTTGGGGACAGCACAAACACCCAGCCCCCGAGCCACTGGAATTAACCAATGAAGGTTAAATCCCTGACCCGGCCGGGAATCGAACCCAGGACCCTCTAAACCGAAGGCCAGTACGCTGACCATTCAGCCAACGAGTCGGACAATGCTCTATATGTGGAGGACAGAATATATCCTTGACGCCCCTGCCTATTGCAAGAAACTACTAAACAGGTTAAATCCCAGGGGCTCGCTAGTGTGGGGGTGCGGCTACAAGGCTGCTAGCTGAGGCTAGAATTGCTACCACTTACTGTTGTCAGTCTCCTCACTTCTATATTTCCCCCTTGATCAAATCGCGCTCTTCCGACCCCGGCGGTACTAGTTTTGCGAGGCCTAGGGAATTTTTCATAGCCTTCTCCCTTGTTTTGCCATCTCTTTCTCCTACTGTATGGTTAGCGTTCAAGAGGGGATGCCTGACTGACTTAGATACGCGGCAAGGGTCGTGTAGCTCTGAACTTGCATTCCAGAGATGGTGGACTCCAACCCCACCATCAGTAGTCCTTAAGATGGCTTACTATGGTTCCGAATTTTCACACTAGGCAAATGGGTACATTCCCAATTCTATCCCAGCGTCGCCGAAACCTTATACAACAGCGGACACCCATGGGGATTTACGATATGCCCATTATTAAGAAGTGTCTACTATTCGGAAACAGTAAAACAGCTTTTGGATTATATTTTATGTAGCATGCCTAAAACAGTAATAATAAACAAGTAGTGTAGGGCATATTAGTATGGAGCATAATACAGTATCTAGTATGAGGATTTACGTTGAGGAAGGACTTAGAGGTTTATTTTCTAGGTACATTTCTACTGGAATAATTTCAAGTCCCTCTGCATTAGCGACATACAATACACAAGGGTGTACAGTATCAAATCGATTCAATTCGATTTCAGTTACTCTAATCTACATCCGTTATATAGAAAATTATATCAAATAATACTTATTTGGTATATCCACGTACCGAACGAGTTCGCCGTGCGGTTAGAGTCGCACAGCTATGGGCTTGCATTCGGGAGATACTGGGTTCGAACCCCACTGCCTGCAGCCCTGAAGATGGTTTTCCGTGGTTTCCCATTTTCACACCACGCAAACGCTGGATCTGTACCTTAATTAAGGCCACGGACGATTCCTTCCCACTCCTCGCCCTTTCCCGTCCTATCGTCGCCATAAGACCTATCTGTGTCGGTGCGGGGTAAAGCAAACTGTCTGTATGTCCACGTCTGTTATTGAGAATATCCGCTGTTGAGAAGCATCAATGCCGATGTATTACCGCCGTGGAATTAAACAATGTCCAGTACATAAAAGAGTCCGCTATTCACAAGTGTCCATTAGAAGTTTCCTTATAATTATATGTGCAGTGCAATTGTCAAATCAGTAGCAGTAAGAGGGAACAATTGTCACGTTATATTTGCCCTTAAAATAATAACTACGAACACATCTGGCTCAACTTTTTTTATTCATATTAAATCAGCAAATTCTGTGGCCTTTGTACACAGTACTACTCGCATGGGAAATGTTTACAATCGTGCTAATTATTGTACCCACTCAACGCTACAGAACCTCTCACATTCCACCTCCATATTACATAAATAATAAAATTCCGCACTACAGCCCCACACTTACAACCCTTCAACTAATTATGAGCATTCTTCACTTAGAAAATCATAACAATACTTAGATGATGTACATGTTTTTGACCTGTATTATTATTCAAAAATGTCGGTAATGAACTCCTGTTCATTTTCAGAATGTCTTTGCTGTACGTCATTATTCTTGTGTCCAGCTCAAATATGCTAACCACATTTCAGTAGATTTACATAAAAGAACTCCTGCGGAACAAAAATTCTGGCACCTCAGCACACGCAAAAATCGTAAAATCAGTCAGAGGTACATAAAACCATATTATTATTATTGTTAGTAGTAGTAGTAGTAGTAGTAGCAGTAGTATTTTACAAGTTGCTTAATGTCGCACCGACACAGACAGGATTTATGGCGACGATGCGATAGGCAAGGGCTAAGGAAACGGTCGTGGCCTTAATGAAGTTACAGCCTCGGCAATTGCCTAGTGTGAAAATGGGAAACTACGGAAACAACCATCTTCAAAGTGCCGACAATGGGTTTCGAACCCACTACCTCCCTATTGCAAGCTCACAGCTACGGTATTATTATTATTATTATTATTATTATTATTATTATTATTATTATTATTATTATTATTATTATTATTATTATTATTATTATTATAAAACACTGAATTAATCAAGAAGATAAATCATGCTCCCAATGAAACCGAAGAAAGAGAAATCAGAAAGTTTCATAGAGTTTCCAATCAGTATTCTTAAAAAAAAAAAAGCCCGAACGGTTCGTTAATTAAGTCCTGTATGATGTTGCAAGAGCGAAAAAGTTGCAGAAGAGCATGAATCCTAATGGGATATAGACCTACATGGAAATCTCTTCTAATGGTTGTAATATTATTTAACTTTGTTTAATTCCGTTGTCGCCATAAAACCTCTCTGTGTCGGTGCGACGTAAAGCAGCATAAAAATAATAATCAGCTTTGAGAGACAGAAAATATTAATGAATAAAAATGTCTCATTTGAAGTTAAATTCCTTCAGCCTCTGTTTTCGGTATCCAATAAAAATGCTTTTTGAAAGTGTCTGGTCTTTTGCGCGTGCCATTCATACACTTTACAGCCAGTAATGGTTATTCGTCATGGCTATTAGAAGGAAGTCTTTTAGTAGTAGAAGCTTCGCGATTTAGATTCCCTCCTAATATACTTCAAATTAAAGATATCCTCTCCTCAATTATCCTCGCCATAGAAATATTAATTAGTGTTTCAGTAGGTGAACTTTTAATGTGCTCATCAGCATGCTAATGGAGGTGCAGCACTGTTCGGGATAGGACGCTCCACCCTACGGGGCACATTGTCGACATCACAATGGGAAGAGATGTGTCAACACTGGAACAAGGTTAGGTAAAGATGCCTGGCTAGCTCCCACACACTCTACAGAAGGAATCCCCATTGATTCGGCCGACAGCACCCCAGCTCCCTGTAAAGACAGTCTCCATGGAGATCTGATACGGGAAACGCCCTCCATATTCCAACCGAACTTAACTTGCAGACCTGAAGGCGTTAGCCACCAATATCGACATTTTTCGGGTTTCTGTCAGCAAACTCATTGATGAGATTAATTAGAAAAATAGATTAATACACTTCAACGTTGAATTTCCACACTACAGTGTTTAAAATTAATTTTACCATTTAAGCTAATAGTGTCGTAAACATTCATGACTCCAGTCCTAAGATTCGGGATTCAATTCTATAATTAATGACCACGTTCCAGTCTTGGACCATCTTAAATGTTTTATTCTTGCCTCATGTCAAAATTGTGATTTACTTCTTCCGTGACTAAAAAAAGACATATCGTAACATATCCGAAGCAAAGGACATCAAACAGCTAGGAAACGGCAGAAGAGCAGGAAAATATCGCGATGGACCATGCAAAGAAAGTCTTGATGCTATTTGTTCTTTAACTATATCTAAGTGTTTGTGTTTTCGGTTTGAAAATTATGAGTTTCAAAATCTGGCACAAGGACAGGGTGCGCTCAGCCTCATGCGAGCAATAGAGCACAGGTGAGTGAAATTCTATCCTCAGTCATCCTTAAGATGGTTTCCATGCTTTTCAGCTTCAACTCCAGACAAATTTTGGAATTTCCTGAAAGGTCCTCGGTTTGATCTAGCGTGTGTAATCATCTCGGCAAAGGACCACTTCCCCCAACTCAGTTGAGCCAAGACTGAATGTGTCGATCTTTGGTCTTATGTATGCAAGATAGCCACTAGCATAAATATCCGTGTTCAATGCGCTTATTATATTTGTATAATAAGCATACAGAAATAAATATCTCTGTTCGTTAGCACTGGCATTCGTTGTCGAACGCGGATAGTCATTCCTTTGTTCTAAAATATCATAACAGGACTAAATAAGAACACGTTGAAGACATATCTTGCCCTTGTTGTTTAAGGAAACCCTTTTGTACTATTATTTACTCCACTTTCTACCCCACAAGCTATTAATTTCCGAAAGCGAGACGCTCACCCAGTCATGATGAGGTTGGTTTTGGGGTTGAGAAGAGGGGAACCCCCTCATTTATCCATGGGCGTGACCGCAGGGAGCGACTAGAAATGAATCTTTCATTTCTCCATTTTTGTTTTGACAGATTCTCACTCCTTGGGCAAAGATCCCCGAATTAATCACAACTTGTCAGGATTTTTTCTGATTTTGTAAACCGCTCGCAGCCTCTAGTCTATTAATGCTCACCGGAGGTTTCATTACTCCATCAGATGAGCGTGCTTTTCGTCTCGGTGACCAAGAACTGCCGACAAGCCAATTTAGCCTTAGTTGTCTTTTTATCTTAGAGCCTCAACAGCGGAATAAATAAGACTTCATCTACTAAATTCCTAACGATTTCACATTCGTTGAAGAGCTTTCATCTGCAACACGGACAGCCCCCATCTCGTCATCAAAGGATTAAGAGAGATCAACATAGGGGACTGCCCACATGAGATTATACAGTAATGTGAAGTCTACACGATATCCTCGTCCTAACTTTGAACTGGTCAAATGCCCCGTCCCTTTTCCTTATCCTTACCACTATTTACAGCAAATGCTCAAATATGGTTGTCATTATTTGCCAAAACTCAAAGAGTTCCCTTTAGGCAAGAGTTTCTTTACTTTTGTGGAACCCGTTTCAAACGTTGGCAGTGTCAAATGAACTGGCGTGTCCTCATCAGCTGTTTTTTCTTTCCCGAGAATATTCGTCTATTTAATAAACGATTCCACAATTATCCCTCCTCAGCGGCACATACAACCCATGAAAGGTTTCGCCAAGATGGTTACAAATGACCAGCGGTCAGCGGAGCATATACTCAGTCCTATAGCTTAGCTTTCTAGACCGGGCTCGGAGATCAGGCGGCTTCTCACTTCGTCTCTTGAGGCTAAATAAATCTCATTACAGCCTTCAGTCCTGTATTGAAATCCTTGGACGAGCCGGGAATCGAACCCTAGGACCTCAGCCAAGAGGCTCAAGGGGCTAGTTGAACACTTGGTTCAGTTTATATTTGTGATCCTATCACATCGTCACCATTAGACCTGTCTGTGTTGGTGTAACGTAAATCAAATTGTAACACAGTAATAGAAACTATGAGGAGTTGTTTTCCTTGATGAAACTTACAACTTACAGCCTGACTTTACACCCTGCTTAATATGATTATAACCTGCTCTCCATCTCACATTTTTGTCGAAGGCTTTCTTTTAAAATTGTTTTACTAAAAATTTGAAGGTCTAGCGGCACTTTAAGAATCGCTCCATTATCACCCGCACCCCCACCCCATTTATTCTTCTGTTTCACTTCTCTTAACAGCAGAGTCTTTAATAATATTAGTTTCATACACTTTTCTATTAGTTCTTGAACTATGGTTGGATGGCCTGAAGAGTGATGCTGCGTCCAAGAAACATGTACTAGCTACTAAAGAATATGTCCAAACATCTCGGACATACAGGTAATTACTAAAGACTGCTATAGCAATATTTTCGAAAGATAAAACGTACGGTTAGCACCACGATGGAAAAAAAAAACAACCGAATTTCACTTAGCGCGGAGGGCTTGTTGATATAGTAACAACTATGAGGTTGCCTTATTAGTAATATAGTGTCCACGAGGGATGAATGGGTCCAGTATTGTGCTTGTTTTTTGTGTTGTTTCTTGTTTTCCTATTTGTTTTATGTCGCATGGACCCAGACAAGTCGTACAGCAACGCCGGGATAAAACAGTGCTAGGACCGGAAATGAAATGACCGTGGCCTGAACTAAGGAACAGCCTGGTGTGGAAATGGGAAACCATCTTAATGGCTGCCGACAGTGAGGTTCGAACCCACAATCTTCTGTGTGCAAGCTAAAAGCTACACGCCATGAACTACGTAGCCAACCTACTCGGTCGTCTGCTTGTCAACGGCTGTGTAGGCACATTGTGTTTACTTCGCTCCACGCTCGTTCTTCGTTTTTAGATTTACAGTAGTAGTTAATATTTTCTTAAAACTATCTTCTTCGATGAATACGTATCATCTTTCTCAATTGATTTCAAAACGACTTAAATACGACTGATGCACCCGTGCTCCACAGTATTCGTTAAAAATAGGTCAGATAACATGTCTTGATATATGGCTGGATCATCATGTAGGCCTAAGTTTATAACACTCCTTTCCATACAATATTTGCTGTGCTTCGACCATTCGGGCGTATCTACCTTACCATTTTTAAACGTTCTTTCCCGAGATAGCCCAACATACAATTGGCCATGAATGAATGCTGGTTCCAGTAAATAAATACCCCCTTTTTCAAGAGTTTGTCCCTTCGCTTTATTCATGATCATACAGAAGGCTTGTCGTACGGGGAACTGTCCACGTTTTAAAGAAGGTGGTAGAACAGTATCCGATTGGGACAGGTCAATTTGAGGAAGTAATACCTTATGTCCAATATATTTTCCGATTATAATTCATCGTACATTTTGCACACCTTGTGGCATTAAACAAACCCTGAGTAGCACTGAAGTTGCGCGGGAATATTACAACAGAGGCTGGTTTCAAGTTTAGCTGATTTGGTGGCAATCCACTGACCTCAAGGCTATTGAAGAATTCTGGTGGAAAATGCATTAAATCGCTTTCATCCACCTTTATCAAGTGGTTCACATTTGTATATCTCCTGGCTTCTTCGGGTATTAGAGCTAGAACCTTGTTATTTATGTCATTGCAGTTTTCTTTTTTTTTTTTTTTTTTTTTTGGTGTGAGAATAGATATTTTAGACATATGAGTATTTCGCAGTTTTGAAAAGTCTTCGCCATAAATTTCGGTCACAATATCTCCTCTTGACACCTCAGAAGTAGGTAAATCAATGAAATTGGAATCGTCACGAATTACAGAATTGTATTGAGGCCCCTGCCCTTCGTCTAACAAAAAGTTCGCAAATTCACACTCCCCATGTTAGGCGCGCATGTTTTTGCGAAAAATGAATTTTTGAAAACTAACCGTACAAAAGAGAATTGAATCGAATTATGAATTATCTTAGTTCGTGACGCATGAGGCACAACAGGTAGTAGGTATTCCCAAATATTATAATTAAACTGGCCGATAGAATGAGATATGTATCTTTACTGTTCACTTTTAGCCCCAATACCGAATGTTCATGGAAATTTAATGGCAATTTAAAACTGCTGGAGTACGCAAACATCCTCCATGCAGCTTTTGTTGGACCAATAAGAACAGATTGATTTCATCAAGGGGAAGCCCATCATCTTCTGCAGCTACATGTACATTACAGCAGTCATAATCTTTGTAAACATATTTACGTATATACTTAATACTGCGTATGCTTCAGCAGATTTCCACGTTAATATGGGCTTGCGCGTACTGTAAAAGGAACGGATTGTATTTCAATATGTTCTCCCTGAATCCGTGTTGTTATAGTTAGGCCATCATCTGGCCGTTTATATAATGGATAGAAATTTACATTTTCTTTCGTCTCCTCAATAACTTACTCTTACATCTTCCATACAAACGCAAAAGGACTTATGATGACCGCATGGACCATAATGAGTTGTGACCAGTTTATCGAGTTCTTTGTTCCAAGGATCTAAAATTTCAGCTGACACAATCTTATCAATGTCATAAGGATTTCGAAATTTACAATCATCTTACAATGTCAATAGTTTTTGGAATTTCACTGCGTACAGAAATGCCCCGAGTGTACCAACGATTTCTACTCTATGAGTTAGTCGTAGTAGTTCTTTAAGTTTGGTGAGGAAAATTAGCACCATATCTGGTCCATTATTAGCTGTTTCCCAAGGATGAATACTATTTACAGTTTCTGGCCATCCAGCATTGCATGTAAAAGTAATGAGTAAGTCCTGTTTTCCAAACTTCCCAACTATTGTCATGGCGTCCGACTCGTTGGCTGAACGGTCAGTGTACTGGCCTTCGGTTCAGAGGGTCCCGGGTTTGATTCCCGGCCGGGTCGGGGATTTTATTTTTAATTGGTTAATTACAATGGCACGGGGACTGGGTGTACGTGTTGTCTTCATCATCATTTCATCCTCATCACGACGCGCAAGTCACCTATGGGAGTCAAATAGAAAGACCTGCACCTGGCGAGCCGAACCCATCCTGGGACATCCCAGCACTAAAAGCCATACGACATTTCATTTTCATTGTTATGGCATCTTGGTAGTTTCGCATCGTGTTTCTGGGACTGAAAATGAAGGAAGAGGGTAGAATCACAATATGTCTAGCGCGAAGCTTTTTGCTTGTTCTGCCCTGACACGTAATGCAACTGCAAAACCTATTGTTTCTACACATAATTTGGTTTGTTCCTTCCTGATAAACTTCAATCAGTCTCCTTCAATACGACAATAACAATCTACAAAAATCTGCTAAGTCAGTTCCCAGCATTGATGACTTGGTTAAAATTATCTAAGAGACCTTTTCCTCGTAATGCAATCGTATAAAAATATACTCTCGAATAGTCATAGTCTATCGGGCTCTGGTTCGGCGTACACCTTGAACTGACATTTCTGTATAGGTACCAACCTGTTCCACCACACGGCCAAATTAAAGTATAACGCCTAGAGCCACAGTGTATAGGCTACTATCGTAACTGAAGTTCCGCAAAGCGCCTTCATTCTTACAAACTGTAATACTTTTACAAGAAGTAGCGGCCCCGTTGCTGTTTCAAACACTGCAGCAATTTCAGAAAATGTGTTGGTATACTGAAACGCCGACGATATGCAGATGACTCATGGTAGAACCTCATTACAAAATATACTTGTGGGTGATTTTCTTTTACAGCCTTGGCTTTTTCTTCTTCAACCTTTTAATGCATTGTTTTGTATGAACGAAGACAAGGACTGAAATTGTGGAGCGAGGTACTTAGACTGCGAAATACACCCTCTCTCAGAGAAGCATTTTAATCATGCAACATCCTAATTTCATTGGCCTTAGTAAAGTCAAGAATATATAGTTGACTATATGAACTGTTTTGCTCCTTCTTGACATGCAATGATCAAATGATGAATTTTGAACCAGTAAAGACCATAATTTGCTGGTAACTTTTCGTTCCAAATAAAGCAAATGACATCACATTGTTATATTGACGAATATTCTCTCTAAAATGTTCTGATTTTTCGCCATTGTTAGTAAATATTTTTTCCTTTCGTCAAGTATGGTAGTTGTTGGAAGTATGATCTTTCCGCCGTAGCAACTGAGTGTATAGTGTCCTGATATACTTTCCTCCGGTTTAAAATATATTGGTAAAATCCATGTACACTACCTATCGAGTATGAATTTGTAGTTGGTAGTAAATCTGATAGAGCGCATTTGAATGTTGGTTTTAATATTTTTGGATTATTTGTTTTTCAACTTTGAAAGCGGCCTTTCGTTTAGGTCTACAACTTTCACAAACAGCAGCAAGTACACCATCTTCATCCGAAAGAGGTGATTTGTCACTTTTCACTTTTTTTAATTGTCAATTCGCAGTTACTTGTTGAAGGATTCTATCGTTTAGGCCAACAATTTTCACCAACAGTATGAAATACGTAATCTTCATCCAATATAGAGGATGAGTCGTCAGGATGATTTCTGAATTGTTTTACGACCACCTGCCAATGTCACCTTTCGTTGGTTCTTCTTTGAACGTATCGGTATACGTACACAATTCGTCAAGACATCGTCTAAATTCCCTGAGAATAGCACATTATGGACAACATTGCCGGAGCCATAATCAACAGTCGTATATTTATTTTTGTAACGCACTCTAAAGGGACACTGAGGAAACAAATCACCCAGCATATTCCCCATCAATCACCATTATTCGTAATGTTGCTTTCCTTTTCGGAGGAGTTCTTGCAGATTTTTCTTGCTTCTTAGATAGCTACCACTTGTGTAGAATGCTTCGAATGAGAGGTAGGTATAGTACTAATCACGTAATGGAATTCTATACCTACGTATTGGACGAAATAAGACTGTAATTAATAAAATGTTGCCTTCATCATTTCACACCAACGACCTTATTAAATGCATTATTCGAACATGCTACAATTATTCTACTTACCCAAACAGATTTACAATCCCACAGAATGAAGAAAATATCCTTTAATTATACCCGCAAATGTAAGACTAGTGACTTTAACACCACAGCAGTGGCAATACGTAACTCTCGCAAGTCACGAAATAAACCATGACTGTACAGTGCCAACGTGCCAGATTAACAGTAACTGTATGACGCCGTATCGGCAAGTATGGTCCCTAAACTGTATGGTTAGCGCCACTGAATCGAACCGAACAATAAGAAAATAATTCACTACCTTCAGTATTAACAGGGGAGAAAGACCAAGGTTGTACCCTGAGTGTATAGGCTTGCGTGCAGGGAGTATAGATGATGCCTTTGGAAAAGACCGAGATGTTATCAGTTGAAGCTGCGAATGTTCACGACAGAAATACTCGCCTTCTTCAATGCGGTCACTGTTCGGTGGTGGAATGTCGTGGGAAGAAGGTTGTGCCTTATTTACACTGGCCAGTATGATGAAGGCGGTAGTGTCACAAACTCTTCAGGCGGACACTTCCATGTAACGAGTTCCGTTCAGGGGAAACATTTGAAACTGGATTGTGAAACCGCGAGACATCAGTAAAGAATACCCGCATCGTTAAACAATTCCCTACATAAATCAATAACATAATATACATTCATTATCTGCTATTCATCGAGAGCCTCCGTGGCTCAGACGGCATCGCGTCGGCCTCTCACCGCTGGATACCGTGGTTCAAATCCCGGTCACTCCATGTGAGATTTGTGCTGGACAAAGCGGAGGCGGGACAGGTTTTTCTCCGGGTACTCCGGTTTTCCCTGTCATCTTTCATTCCAGCAACACTCTCCATTCTCATTTCATAGCATCTATCAGTCATTAATAAATCACTTTGGGAGTGGCGACCCCATCGTACTAATAGCCTATATCTGCTTCATTCATACCATCCCTAACCCGGTCAATGACTGGAAAACAGGTTGCAGGTTTTCATTTTCATCTGCTATTCATCATTCCATAAATAAATGCAATAAATAGAAAATGTTCACGCTAAATTTCTAAGAGATCTGTTTCTGTATCTCAAAAACCAGTGAAAAATATGTGACATATATGGATTTAACAAAAAATATCACTATATAGAAGAACATTAACTAATTAAAATAATTACATATTGCAGCCGCTCACCTCCTGAGTCCCAGACTAGCATTTATCTCAGGGGTGATCAGTTCGAAAACGATAAAAAAAATTATATAAAGAAATTCAAAAAAATATATATCGGCGCATCAAATGAACACAGGGATGAACGGGGCATGCAAATTTAAGGTTACGGGGGACGACTCATTCATGGATACAAATTTTTGACTCCACAATAGGACTGGGAAGTGACAACTTAAATTCCATGGGCATACTGGACTAACTACAATGAAAAGATATGGAAACTGTTTCCTATTGAAATTGCAATGAAGAGCAATTTATTCACTTATTTTGCATACTACACATGATGACAATTTTACATTGGGACACTTTCATCCTGAAAAATAAATGACATAATACTTGGATTTTACCTCACTACTCTGGTAGTGTAAAACATCTGGTGAATTCGCTCCAATTGGTTACTGGGGATCGAATTCACATCCGTATGATTGGACGTTTCACCGCTGGAGATCTTCTTTCGGAGACGAAGGCACGACAGTAACTTTTTACTGTCGTCTCCTCGTTCCGTTTGGACATGAGACACTTCCGGTATGTACATTCTGGTGAACCGGACACCCACCGTAGAAAATGTTATCGCCTCGGAAAAATGGGAATTTATAATACGGACAAACTCTAGCCTATTATTTCCAGATTCACAAACACACCAGGTAGAGTTCATTAACTCAAAAGCTACTTTAATATTTACACTTGTCAATACGACAAGACGTACGGAAAGGTTCATTACTATGCTCTGACCCTGAAAACATGTGCCGTCCGTGGGTTATTTACGTATCTACTGCTAACAATCTCCCCGTGAAAACCCAACATCTGGTTCGGAGCGGTTCGACACAGGATGACTGTCCCAATCATATCCTCCTATGATTATTAAATAATATCATTACCATTCTTTATCTGATCATTATCATATTCTTTGACTACCATCAATTAATTTTATTATCATCATTAATTTCAATTATAATCCTGTATTTGATTATTATCATTTGTCATCCGGGATGATTATATGCCAACCCTTGCCGACGTTTCAAACGAAGGGTCGTTCTTCCTCCTAATTTATCCGCACAATATAATGATCAGCTTCCTCATAAATATTTTTATTATTATTATTATTATTATTATTATTATTATTATTATTATTATTATTATTATTACTATTATTATTATTATTATTATGATATTCGTAACAATGAATCATCGCCCATTAAATATCTTAATTTCCTTTCATCATAATTATTATTCTCAAATTATTATTGCAAGTTCTTTATCTTCTGCTCCTTCAACTTTTCATTATTATTATTATTATTATTATTATTAATAGTGGAAATCGTGATTATCGTAACCCGTAATCATCCTTGCTATAATACTTCAACTTCTCGCTCTTATTATTTTCATCAAAAAATTAAAATTAAAAAAAAATGTAGCTTCATTGGTTATTCTTCTTCTCCTTCTTCAAATATTTTATTTATTATTATTATTAGTTAAAAATCTCAAATCTTTCATTTCAACTCCCAACATCATTATTATGTCCAAAATATAAAAAAAAGTAAATTCTTCAAAAACAAAAAAAAAGTAGCTTAGTTTTTATTTATTATTATTATTAATTTAAAAAAATTAATTTCGCCTGTTACACGGTAGTCCACTCTTAATATGTTTAACGCATAACCCCTTTTACGATTCCGATTTATCTTGGCACTAAGCACTTGATTTAAGACAAGATTCACTTGGAGTATGATTATTGTTATTATTATTATTAAAAATGGAAAGATGATATTTTAATTTCCACTCTTTAGAATTTAGTCACATATGTTAAATCCCGTTATGAACCACTAAGATCTGCTTTATATCGGTCGGGACAACACGGTATTCGGGACCGTACCTTCAGTTTCGTACTGCCGTTAATTTTATATGGGGACACATGTCCTCCCAAGACACATCTCACAACCTACGGCACATCGCGGCTGGGCAAATACCTCCAATGCCGGCGATTGCTAAACTATTCCTTCCAATTTGAAGTCCATTTCCTTTCATCGGAACTCTTCAAACATTTAATTCATAAAATAATCCTCGGTGCGTGGATTCTACCACTAATAACACCGGCATATGCATTTATATCATCTTAGGCCTTGAGATTCATCTATTTCATCATTACAAACAATACGGCTCAATTTATTTCACGCCGGATATTCGTCCCTCATGACTTCCAACTCTAAATATGGGCTCAAATCATTCTGGGCTTTTAACATATCGTGACCATTCTAATTCACGTGCCTATATCGCTTTTAAACAAAATTTTAATGGTTAAATTAAAGTCCAAAAACGTAAAATCAAAAATTTACGTAAAATCAAACTGACTACGCGAATGAAAGTCTTTAACGCTACATGTCATCTCCACATTGATTATTATATTTGCACTGGCTAACTCGCGAAGCACCGTCATTATTATTATTATACTTTAACTTGCACACGCCCAAATATTATTATTATTATTATTATTTTACTTTCCTTTGTCGACTCACAAACATGATTATTATTAGTATTTTAATGACCTTCCGTACGCAACACAAATCTTACATACTCTGGCTCTTTCATAATCTGGCTGTCTAATAGAAATGATTCCTAATTAAAATACAAATGATCACCGCAGTGAATGAAATTCAAATAAATGGGTTAGCACAAAAAAGGGAAATTAACACTTGAAATGAACTTAATTCAAAGTATTACAAACAGCATGCATTAATTGAAAGAAATATATCCCATATTTACATTATATACAACAAACAAATACTCAAATTAATTAATCTAACCCATTATTCCGTTAATATAAATTAGTT